>NW_005187409.1:5204637-5268200 GCF_000239375.1 Pundamilia nyererei | reverse complement strand
TAAATGTAAAAGAGTGTTACCTATTTGATGCACGATGCACAAATGACATTATGTGTGCATGTGGATAGGGCTAAAGTCTCAGACACGCAGTGTTTGTCGGTAACTGGTACAGGTTTTTGCTTCCTCAATATGTAGATATGGATATGTATGAAGTCATGTGTGTACATATGTTATTGTGCATGATTAAGTATAGACCACATTAACAACAGGGTTATTCCAAAATGTTGGTAAAAATGAGCTTGCATATATGCTACAACTTGTTTTGACTCGCCACTTTTCCCATTATGACCTCTCGAAATGCACTTTTTTCATGCTTTATATGTAGAGTTATGAGAAAACAGATAAAACATCAAGTGTACCAATGCTTGTTTCTTAGTTTTGATACTGAAGCTGAGTTACAAAACAAATTGTAGTGACACTTACAGTGGATGGAAAATAAATGTTGTTTTACAGCCCTGGGAATTTCATGTGGTGCTCGCATCCACTTCCACGAGTGCTTTTATTGAATTAAATGAGGTTGTTTTTTTTAAGTGTATAACCATTTTAATGATGTGCTTATCATAATTAACATTTTCCAAATATATTTATGTCAGATCTGAAACAGAAATGAAACCACCGTGACCCCGAATTGGTATAATATTTAAAATGGTTTGAATGGTTGTGCTTGTATTTCTCCACACCATCAAATCTAGACCACAAGTGAATCACAGTCACATGTTGGTGGAAAATTTGAAAGCGCGGCACAGGATTCACAGCTTACAGTATCAAGGCTTTTTAGATACAGCACTGTCACAAGAACTGAAAGGAGAAAACAATAAGACTCTAAACTGACTTTGCAAACTTGAGAGATTGAGAAAACAGGTTACCGGGGCTGTGGTTTGATGTACCTCTTAAAGCCGATGAGAAAAGAAGGCACTGATGCATGCCTAATAGCACATAGGGCTTCTTTTATGGCTTCTAAAAAAGGGTCACATCACCTATCATGTCTGGCCAGCATAGTGGCGACAGCAGCAGCGAACACCCTGTCCACCAAAGCTCCACGGGGAAACGCTTACATGTGTGAGGTCAAGCATATGCTGCAGCCATGGACTTATCATGGTTTTCACATGCATGGATGAAGTGCGCACACACAGACTGTACATGAAACCAGATATACAGATTACAAGCCTCAAACCACAACAATTTTTCTTGTTAAAAGCACATAGTTTTTGATCTGTGCGTGACATGAATGAGATGAGTTAAAAGTGGCTCCACATACACACAAATCTACATATATCCTTAACTTCATCCAGTCACTGATCTTTACAAAACCATCCTTGAAAGTTTCTGTTTATCTAAGGTTACGTGAAGGAAGTTCAGCTCCACAGGGAGTCATACAGAGAGGAATGTCTGTTCCAGATATCAACAGCCAAAAGCCAACCACGCAGAATTGCAGGAACGTAGGGAATGTGTTCCTCCTTTTTGTGGCGAGTCCATCACAGACGCTGTCCAGTGTGGTTCCCCGCTCTATAACTCTGGTGTCTGGCCAAATCATGAATGCAGGGCAGTAAGGCCGACTCTGAGCTAAGGTTATGTGATTTTGTGCTCTGACTATCATTCTTGCCTGCTGGACCTGGATTCCCAGCAAGTGAGTCTGCATGTCACAGTCAGAGATAAAGCACTCGGTCTAGGGATGTCAGAATCTTTTTGTGCAACAGTAATCACATTTCTTCTTCATGATATCAGGGAGTTTTACTTGCTTGCTTCCTCTTTTACACCTCCTTCACTTCTTGGTGTCCATCTCAGTTTTTTTGGAATGCCAGCAGCCGACCTGGCAACAAGTGTCATATTTAGATGTCATGTAGCTGCCATCAGAGCACTACAGTTACATGACCTCATCTATAAATATATGATACTGACGTGATTTAGAGGCCTGCTTCTGTGACATGGTCGCACCAATTAGATGAAGTAAAGCATAGTGGAGATGGAGTAAATAGCTTTTCCTACCTTGAAAGAAGCGAACTCATTTGTTAGGATGAACAGAGCAGCTTTGATACTAATAGAGACACTCTGTCTTGTCACTGACCACTGCCTCTGTGGAGGGACAGAAGGGGAAGTGTGTGTTTCTTGTTTTTGCACATTTTGTGTAAGTGTGTATATATTTGTCTGATTTTGTGCGCGCGCGTCCGTGTGTGTGTGTGTGTGTGTGTGTGTATGTGTGTATTGGTCACTGCAGTCTGAACAGATGAGAGTCAGGGTCTTTTTCGGCTCTGCATCTGAAAGCCTGCAAGGTCCTGTGGGGGAAGGGAGGGGTCACACTGTGGTGTCCAAGATAAAAGGCTCAGGGTGGAAATCTCACTGCCTGTCTCAGAATCTCTGGATGGCATTATCTGCTATCACAATCAATAGGACTGAAAGCGCAGCCAAAATAAAGCTGCCATATCCCTTGATGGCTCCGACTCCTCTGTTTTTACACAAGCTCATTATGTACTGCAAGTGAATTGCAAACATGTATTCGCTAAAGTTGCGGTAGCTATTGCATCGCACTATTACCTAGTGGAAAAGATAAGTTTGTGCAAGAGCAACATTTTCAGTGTGGAAGGGCAAAAGTAACATTTTCAGTATGAAAGACAAGGAAATGAAGAAGTATGTTTGTAATAGATAGATCAGAGTTCTGACATCTGTCGAGATAAGGAAGACTATTAAAGAGGAAGTTTGTTTTGGAGACCAAATTTTGGACTGCAGTAAATCACAAAAGCTTTGAGTCTGAGCCTGTCGTGTCTCTTTTTTCAATAAAATCGAACTCAGGCGCTGATATTCTGTTGAAAGATATGTTTTGTTTCATCTTAAGGAGTTAGAGTCTGGGATCCCCTTGAAAGGGGATTTAGCTGTTTGTTCATAAGTTAGTCCAAGTTATTGTCAGTTTGGGAGTTAATTGTGTTAAATGAACTCGATAGAAACAAGTTTGAGGAAACAAACCCTGTATTTTTTTTATTTTCTTTCCCCTAGCATTTGTTATGTGCAGGTTTTTATGGTCCCCTAATAACATATTATGACAATTTAGTTTAAAAATAAACTTGTTTTACTGTTACAACAAGTTGTGAATTACTCATTTATGCTCCTCCAGAAACAAATGTGATGCATAGTCATTTGCCTCTCATGCATAAGCTTAGCCACATAACACTCATAACATGGCCAAAGGGTATTTCTCTCGTCCTTACTTTTAATTATAATTTATCAGCCAATATCAATATATCGGCATATAACTAATTTCAGCTATGTTTTGGTTGGACTCTATCTACTTTACCCTTTTTCTGATAGCATCAGTGGTTTTGTCTGGTAGATATTACAGATTCTCTTGGCCCTCTTGCTTAAAAAAAGAAATCAAACTGCAGAGTGTTTATATAGTCCAGGAGCTCATATAACATTTCCTGAAGGTACTACAAGCTGACAGATGTAAACCTTTTAGCTAGGAACTCGTCAGTCATCCCAGATTTTCTCTGCTGTAAGATTGGAAATTTGAAAAAAAACCAAAACAACAACATTGTGAATGGCAGTATCAGGTTTAGAGATTCTGAAAGTCAAAAACCAGAGTGGAATAATTTGTAGATGTTTAATTATTAAAGTTCAGACAAAAGATTTTATTTCAAATTGAGATTCTGTTTGCAATCAGAGCTGAACCAGTCTGTCAAGTCTGCTCTGTATCTTTAGGAAAGTGGGACAAGTCTTAGAGATGGGACTCAGTGCTGTCACTTTTTTTAGCTTTTGCACTGAAAACAAACAGAATGTTGAAGTGGAGGACAGCAAAGTGAAGGTCAGGGCTGGGGAACGACTGAGGCGAAGGCGCCGGCTGACACTGTATTAGCGCAGGACTAAGCAATAAGAAGTAGGAGAGAAGAAAAAGCAGATAACAGGAGCAGAGAATAGAATAAGCTATGGGGACTCTGTTGTGTCAACATTACAGATGGTTCACTCATCGTCATACAACATTCAAATGACAAGGCTTTGCGTCTACTGAACAAGCCTCCAGCAAACCCACGGGTTAGGCTTCAGCTGTCACCACAGCCCATTGAGCAGGATATATCTGTTTTTCATTTGGTGTATGTTTCAGATTTTAAGTATGCGTTCGACACTCCTATGCAGAAAAACAATGAGGCAATCAACGGTGAGAAATAAAAGCACTGCAAGAATAGATCTTTTCACTGCGACGGGTGACCTAAATTTGAAAAAGATGATACATGGCGACATAAAAAATTACTTTTACTTTGATAAAAGGAAGACTGTGATAATTTAAAGACAATTCAGATTTTTAAGAAATTGCAAAACATTTAGTGAAAGGTGCTCATTTCCCTTCTTTTTTAAAGCTAAATGATGAGACCTGCTCCCATCTGCATTGCAAATATTTAGCTCAAGATCTTAGCCGCTTACTGTTGTTTAGCATAAAGCCTGGAAAGACTGACAAACTGGCAGCTTGGCTCTGTACTACAAAACTCTAAAGCTCACTAGTTAGCATGTTAGCTATTTTAGTATGAACACAATTCATACTATATCATCTTGCAAGAAAGAAAAATGTCTGTTACTTGTTTTCTAATTATTTTCCCATTGTCACTCTTTATGCCTATCTGAGATCTTCCTTTATCTGATTTCAGATAGGCTTGTTATTCATGCTGATTTACTTATTATCAGAATCAAATGTTTTGGAAGATTGTAGGATACAACTAAATGAGGTGACTCTAAAAATTTAAACTGTATTATGATTGAGGAGAAGAGGGAAACACCAACATGTATATGTTTACATGTGTGGCCACATGGGTACTGAAAGAAAGTTCACAAAGGCACTGGTGGAAGAACAGAAGATCATGTGATCATGTCAGCAGGATCATTTCTGAAAAGTCACTTGCCTTATTCAGAAATGCGTTTGAGTTGCACGTACCAGCTCAGCCAGAAACCTCTGCTTATCCAGTGTTTGCAAAGTGAACATGAATTTTCCACAAGCGTAAATATGCTGCGGCCCGTGTGTTGAAAGTGAGATTATCTGCTGTGTCACTTTGCCACAAGTGATACGATAAAACACCACCAAGGACTCTCAAAGCTGTGGGGCCGTGATGAAAACTTCACAACTGACATGGCAGCTATTCAGTGTGCTTTCACAGGCAGACTGTGCATGGCACTCAGTGCTGGGTCTCAAGGGAATGACGCGATAGTTGTTGTAGGCCAGTCTTTCCCAGTAGCTTTCAGTTACGTAATATTTCCTTAGAGATCAAATCTAATAAGAGACAGGAAGCATAATGCGGAAGCGACAAGACAGAAGGGGCCAAGCTAGTTGTTAAGTAAAGGTGACATAATATAGTCACAGCATGTGAAAAATGCTGTAACAGCTCTTGTATTTGTATATTTTCAATATACATTTAGTTCTGATTTTCCTTCCAATAATCAATGGAAAGACAATAATGGTTCACTTGTTTTTCATTGTCAAAAAAATCCTGTCAGCTTCATGATTTGGACACGTCCACAGTCAACATTTGTCACCTCCACTGTAAACGTGACTTCTTTGACATCTTCACGACTCTTCCTTCCTCACTTTGTGTGGATGCTTTGATGCTCAAATCCTTACGGGGAGATTTGGTGAGAACAACACCTTGGGTTTAGCACACAACATCTTTTGGATTAGCTGACTAGGCGTAGCTGCTGGCTGAGGTAACTTTTTGCACATTGCTTGAGATCAAATAGGATTATACCACCATCAGAAGAGTTCTGATTATATTTATTAAAGCAAAAAGATGTCGGCACGAGATTTAGTCATTGAAAAAAATCTAAATCTGGTAAGGAATCGGCTCTGAATTCACTGACTCCAATGAAGGAGAAACGGGTCATTTTATGCTTGTGCACGCATCCTCATTATTCACAATGCAGAATGTACAAAACACTCAGGCCTCACCCAGCAAACCAATCAGCTTGCCTGTATTTTACTTGGCAAACATCTTCTGCTACAGCTACTGTTGTCTGTGTCAGCTGTGCTTCTCATTAAGCTGTTATATTTGCGATGGTGTTCACAACACGTCTCTCTGACCCCTCTGGGTGCTGTGTACCTGACTTAGCAGCTTAGATTTTTTTTTCAATATTTTAATCTCTTGGCAAACCACATAATAATCTAAAGTAATAGAAATATTTCATCATTATATGCCCTAATGTGGATATAAGTTCTATTAATGATTGATGTATGTAACCTTTACATACAATGTGGGTCAAATTTTGACGCATATTAACAGTAAAAACGACACTAAATTTCATTGCTTTAGTCCAAGTGACCCATAAGATGACAAATCACATAGAGCAGGCATACACTGGTGCAAAATCTTGAATAGCATTTTCACCTGCGTGTTGAAGCGCCGCGGTGTACCTAAATAATCTAATAATAAACACATTATGATCAATTTATTGGCAGCCTACTGAGATTAAACTGAGCACGAACTCATATTAAAACAGAGATTAAAAAAGCAGCTGAGAGGTCATAAGATTAGAAACACACCTGGGCTGCTGTTTCAGTGAGTGTGGGAAGCAAGTTTGTAAGTCCCACACACACACACAAGGTTTCCTATCACTGCTTTGAATGCTCCGACTGGTCTGTAATAAACTATTTTTATGGTTTGTGTTCCAATTGTTAATTACTGTTGAATTAAACATAGTAATTATGAAGGTTTGTTTATGAAAAAGCATTAAGAACAGAATGTTAAATAGCTGTAATGGTTATATAGTAAACTCATATTTATATGCATGGTTATATAATAAATCCCAACAATTCTAGAATTTTTTTTCCATTTTCACCTTTAATAAAATAGATTATTTCAAATTGAAGTAATTACAGCTGCTCTTGCTTTGACTCTTACATAAAATGTTTATTGGGGAAAAACAGTAGATGTGTTTCTCCAAAAATGAGCAAAAATGAAGAAGCTCCTCGGATGAGAGGCGAAACACCGTCAAAAAACTTAAAGAAGTCCAGTCGCTTTCTTTCCAAGTTCTTTAGACTGTCATGACCTGGATGACTGAGAACCTACACAGACAACAACATGCAAGAGTAAAGAAGCAATCTACAAACCTTGCACTGATAAAAGAGACCCTTTTTTTCTCTTTTTCACTTATGCAGTCTTTGGGAGACACATTTGGTGGATGCCAGCACTGTGCTGAAAAGATGGTGGCATTTTTCATTGTAGCAATGACTCAGGGTTTTAAAAACACAGAGCCAAACAACGGCCGCTGGGTTGCCATCACTCAGAGTGACTCAGACTCAGCAAACTGTTCTTTCTGTTATTGCATTTGAGAAAATAAGACAAAACGAATAACCGTGTCATATGAATACACCAACGAGCCAGCAGCTACATAATTGTATTACAGCCAATGAAATGTGGCTGTATGGTGCTTGTCTGTCTGTGTGACTCTCTCTTGCTGTTAGGCACTCTTTTTTTCCCCTCAGTCACGTCTCTTTCTGTTCCTCGTCTGTTTTTTCACGTGGGAGCTAACCAGGCATTTCTGCCATATTAATAAGTGAATATATAATCCATTTGCAGTGGGAATCATTGAGGGAGAAAGGAAGACAGCGAAGTCTATCATACTGTAAGGCTTATGTGGTGGAAGGTGGGGTGAGGTGGAAGAAAAGTGCCAAGTAACATTCAGATCCTAGCAAGCTGGTATGTTTCTTACATGTGGCACGCAGCCACGAAGCTGTATTTCTAAAAGGTTACAGTGAGTGACTCATGTATTTATTGATTAGAGTATATGTACAAAGTTTTTAAGTAGTCTCTAGCCACTCAATAGCTCATATGCACCTTAAAAATGTAATAAGAAAAGCTGACAAAATATCAGAATCATGTTGTTTTAAAAGAGCAATGATTTGTTGTGTATTGGAAAGCTAATTTGGTTGGTATATGCCTAAAAGATTTCAGCCTGATGTATACAATGCCATGTCAAGTAAACTTTATTTTAGAAAGAAAGAAAGAATGGTTAAATCAAGAGGCCAGAGGTAAACGTCAGCTACAAGACATTATCTGTGGGGGCTGCAGGTATTTTTTGCTGCGTTGCTGAAGGACATTTCCTTTGAACTTATTCATCGGTTGGAGATATTGAACCTGGATTATGTGGTCATAGGGCAGCTTTCCTGCTGATGACTTCATTTTGCTGTCAGTCAAAGCCTAGAGTTTAAGATGTGAAGCATATTGATGTAAACCCTTTTGGCTTCTAAAAGAATCCTTCAACATTTTTGAAATGTTCCCTTTTTTGATCGATATCAATTTAATATATTTGCGTTCAATAGAGAAAGCACTGTGACTTGTTAAGCTTGGCTCACCACAGTGAATGGAATAAGATCAGCTACAGGCGTATCCTGTGTTATTATTATTCCGTATTCTTCAGTTATACAAGTCCAAATATCAGAAGTACCGAGGCGTGGCATTTGAATTTGGATACAGAGTATTATCTGTTTGGCTCAAACCAGCCACTTTGTATCTCTACTGGAAATATCTTGATTTAATTCCACAATGTCATTGTTTGGACAGTTATCTGTGGGTAAAGCGTACAAGGCAACAAAACAGACCCAGACATGCTCGTCAGATGTCTCTTACAGATTACCAGGCATGCCGCCTTGGCTTTGCTGTTCTGGTCATAACTAGAATGTTCGTTCTGAGCCGTTTCTCTGTTTTCAGAACATTTTATTTATTTATTATTTGTATCGTCCATAAATTATGAAATGTCTTAGATATAAATGTTTTTGTCCTTTTTCTTTATTTTTTTGCTCTACCATAGCTCTGTTACATCTTCTATCTACACAAAGCAGCCAAGCTGGTGACGATAATGTCTTTAGTCAGGAGTCACAGTGGTCGGCCACAGCTTGTCTTGAGGACAGGAATATTTCTTATCTATCCCACAGTCAGTATCACCGACCTAATGATATCATCTACTGTGGATAACAAGGCTTTGCTATTAGCAGCACAGTATACAACTGGGCTGATGAAACAATTTTACAGATCTACTTCTGCCTGCTGATTTATAGCACACTGCCGGCCCCGGTGTCTGTGAAATAGAAGTAGTTCGAGAATGAATTAGGATAGAGAACAGATGAGGCACAAACGAAGCTCGAATAAGAGTTGAAACAGCTTTGTTGATCCTTTAGACCTACATGTGTTATATTTGGCAATAACACATATAGGTCCAATATGTTCATTTCATTTTAGCGGTAGGTCTTGCTGACGAGTTGGAGCTCTCCCGTGGAAATAGAAAATAACATACCTGGTGTCTGGCTGCTATTTTCCTCAAGGACTAGCTCCTTGTGAAGCTTTGCATTACTGTCAGAGTGGGTTTGCCGTGGAGCGATCTACATTTAGATCTCCAGGAAGTTGTGCAGCGTTTCACAGGGAATTAACCTTGAAGGGCATCCAAATTTAAATCAGGTAAGATTTCATTTTTTATGGGCTTAGGCGTGTTATATTTTGATAGCAACTTGTATAACTTTATAAAGTTACAGATATTCTTGTAGTATTTACAGCAAAGACGCTGTATGATACATTCAGTTTTTACAGAACATATGGGATTTATTGCCATTCATTAATTTTCTTAACCACTTATCCGATTTTGGGATTGAAGCCTGCTCCTGTCACAGGGCAAGAGGCAGGGTACAACCTGGACAGGTCACCAGTCTATCAAAAAAAGTTGGATAATCATTCACATCTATGACATTTTTAGAATTTAAATTCATCAATTTGGACTGTGGGTGGAGTACCCAGACAGAACCATACATGCAAACTCCACACAGAAGAGCCCCACCTGACAGGTGGAATCAAACTGTGATCATTCTTCTTCTTCTTTAAAAATACCCATAGTGAAAAATGTCATTTACATTTAGAAGTGCATGCAACAAGTATGCATCATATTAAACAAAATTAAACGACCACTCTAGCCGTATGTGTTATTTTGCTTCATCTGCATTAATCCATGAAACTGAATAGAACCGCTTCACCAAGAATCCATTGTAGTCTGATTGAAATGAAACTGAAAGATCCTTTAATCCTTTTCAACCATATCACTGATTTGTACTAACCCCACTTTATCCAGGCACCCCTAATCCACAGCATTAAATTCCTCTCGCTTTGCATTTAAATATCACACTGTCATCAACTTGTAATCTGATATGAAATTGTCTACCAAAGGGAACAGGAGATTTGGGAACGGACAAGGATATAGCACACTTTGCGTCACATCTATTTCATTCCTTTTCTTCATGTGCATTCTGCTTGTTTTTGGTATTCCTGGGTCATTTTGGTCCTGACCCAAACAAATAATTGGAAAGCTAAAAGCACTGACAAGCTCATGGCTTATCAAAGAGTCTTATAAACAAGATCAAATGCCAGCTTGTGTCTAGCCTCCTCAGTGTTTCTCAGTTGCAATAACAATCCATTATTCATTTTCAAACCTAACAAGAAATTTCTTGATCCTAATCCCTGCGTGCAGCTTAAAATTTAAATTACTATAGAATTTTTGTCCATTTCTCTTATGATAAACCTCAGAGAGGGGGGAAAACAATTGGGATTCATAACAAGTTGAGTGTGGCATTAGAGTCGTCCTTCCAAACACTTCCCAAGGTTCCTTTCTTTTTCTGAGCAACTTTATTTGAATTCTCCCACAAGACTTATAAATGAAAGTGAGCATCTCCTAGCTGTCTGCTCCCATTTATCGCTGTACCCCCAACTGTTCAGAGATCTCTTAAATGTTCAGTCAGTCTCTTGTAGCTTGAAGGTCACATGAGTTCATTTGGAGTTCAGAAATCTGTGGCATCCTATTCAGAACTACAGAGCAACACTGTGAAAGCTACTGCATTTACTGTTCGACATTCTTTTTTTTTCTGCATAATTATTTCTTTATTTCAAATTTTCTAGTGGAATAAGAGCCTTACAGAGAATTACACAGCTCTTAAATGTAAAAGGTTAAAAAAAGTTTTTAAAATGCTGTTTTTTGGAAGTTAGACACAAACAAAAACAGTTAACATTTGAACTGATTTTAAGCATCCCTGATGGTCTCATTAACTGGACCCCAGACTGCAGGGAGACGAGCGCGACTCCCTATTTTTCATACCATGCAACAATTCATCAGTCTCAAGGGTTTTGCCCTATAAAATATTATCCTCAGACAAAAACCCCGTTTCCCAGAAGGCTTGTGTTACTGACACGTCCAGATTCTGAAAAGCCTCTTGTTAACAACAGCTGTAAAGTGAGCTTGTTCAATTCTTTCAAGTTGAATCTCTCCCTCTTTCTGTTGCTTTCATTTCTCTCTCTTAGTGTCCCATTTCTCTTGTACTTGTGGGACGATCTTGAATTAATTAAAAGAAAAGACTTTGAAGTTAGATACTTGGCCTCGGGGCATTCTGTTTCATTTTTGTTGTGGTGGGAGTTGCGCTGTTGTTCTGTCGTTACGTTGTAACGACCCAGAGATTCCACTACTGGTCAGTGTCATGTTATTAGGCAAAAGATGCAGTTCAGCATAAAATTGTCTCTTAAAAAAGCAAACGCATCTCTAGAACATGTGCCTGCTATGTCCAATTTTATAACACTTGGTCTCTTCTTTTATTGTCTCAGGTTCTTCTTATGATTGCATTATGCTGTAATAACTTAAAGACCACAGTAACTGTTAGTATAGTAAAGCTTTGCGCTGTCTTTAGATTAAGTTTTATGATTTCAGAAATTGCTATTTACAGATGTGTCGTGGTTCTGCTGTGATTGACAGACAACACACAGTGTTTGGATTGTCATCTTGTACCATGGACTGTGTTTCTGTGCAACTTCAGTGCTTAGTGGTAATGTGACAATGAATGATGATGACTAGTTTTAGCTTTAAGAGCAGTCAAAGTTGAGTGAGCGAGTTCAGTAAACCCTTCATCATACTCAACTGTCTTGTAAGAAAAAGGCATCATTCTATATCCACGGCCCCTCTCCCGCAGCTGTCTAGCTACTCTAGTACAAATAGAGAGCCCTCCCAAGAGAAATGGATCATCTGTACAGGAATGAGACCCGGGAGCCCCTCAACATAGTGATGTCATATGAGGGGGTGTTGATCTAACCTGAGATGATGGGCTGTCAGCAGCTGCTGTTGCAGCGGGGCCGGGACGGACAGAATAAATACTGAAGAAGTAAGAAACAAAGCAACGGATGAGACAGGAAGTCAGATTAGCGGGAGAGGATACTTATTGTGATGTAAAATGAAAAGAAAGCTACTGAATACTAATGAAAGTCATACTAATGGAAAACAGAAAAACAGAACAGACTGAATGATGACCGAATTAGAAGCCTGGTTGCTAGCCTGCCAAGCTCCCCCTCTCAGCATGAGACTCGTCCCTATTTTCCTCCTGTCAGCCCCTCCTATCTCTGTTACACTCTCTCTATTCACTGCCATGACATGCTATGTCTAAAGCTGAGTCTGTGAATGAATGATATTACCTCATGCAAATAACACCATCTACCCTGCAGGCCCATCACATGCTTCAAGCAACTAAAAAGCAGTAACTCATCTCTCTCGCATTGGCTTTGATTTCTTCTTGTTCCACTCTAATAACCCTCCGCTCTATTTTCTCTACCTCTCTGTCTCTGCAATGGCCCCCTTTTTTTTATATATGTAAATATATGCAATAGGTTTTATGCTTAATAGATTTCAATATAGCAAAATAATCAAAGTGGCTACTGCTGTCTATAGATCTTTCTCAGGCTGGTAATAACGCAAGTTATGGCTTGCTATTTAATATTTACACCCAGTCCCTGGCATATCAGTGTGGCTTTTCCATAGTAACCGAAGCAATCTGTCCAGATATTGCTGGTGCAGCAGAAATAGGCAGAGTAATTTTTTTGGCCCCAGCTGTTCACATTTGGGGACAGGAGACCGTAGCTTGTCTTCTGATTGAGGTTTTGGTTTTTCAAGCTATTTTCTTCATTTTCACTCTCATGTTACTTTCATTTTCCTCACTGATTAGGTTTATTGAAAAGAAGTACCTGCTTAACTTTAAGAAAATATGGTTTAGATTTTTTTTTTTTAAATGTTGCTTCTTAAAAAAATATGTTGCAGTCATATGTGCTGAGTTGGAAGTGAGACCTGTTTATTTCATGACTCTGATGATGTACATTTCAGACAGAAAGATGCAAACTGACATGATATTAAATAACTTAAATGATAAAGACAATATAAACATAAAATGTCATCATTGATTGGGCTGCTGTTTAACTCTAACACATATGCATGTTCTGACCCATTCCACCCTTTTATGCTTCTATTTCTACATGTTTTGTGTTACGTTTTTCTCTGCTCCAGCTCAAGCGGGTTTGGTTATCTTTGATGTCCCTTGAGTGTTTTAATAATTTGTTAAATGTGTGTTGTTGATGGTTACTCTGCCTCCCTCTATCACTCTCTCTCTCTCTCTCTCTCTGTCAACTTGCCTCCCTATAAGGCGTGGGCTACAAGTAAGGCAGAGCCACATCGCCATACTGACCACAGTATAATGCTTAGTGTTTAGTGTCTCATATTCACCCTACAAAGTATAAACTAACATCATCTGTATACATGGAGACATACATATGTCTCTGACCATATGCAGGCCTAACACATGTAAAATACAGAAAACACACGTACGTATGTAGAGAACAAAGGAGTTTCTTTCGACTGCTGTCGCATGGGGGGGGGCAGCTGTATTCTAATGTATTAATCATCTTGTCTCCAGCTTGCTAATTAATGACCCATCTGTCCCCACTCACTGATGTTCCACTTCAAACTCCCCAATAAACAAACACACACACACAGAGAGGCGCTGCGGCACAACAACCAAATTCTCGTTGCAGTGATGCAACACCAACACCACTGCTGTGCACACTGTACGCTGCACTGTCTCATCTGCATTCAACAAAACCTCCAAAGTGTTTATGGCAGCTTCATGAGAAAGGAGTCCTCCTCATCGGTTGCTGTGCGTTTAGCTGGCAGACGTGTGATCAGGCTTATCTGTGTGTGTGTCTATGTGTGGACTTATGTAGGTGTGTGTGTGTGTTCATAGGCTTATCAGGTGAGCCCGGGCAGAGTGTCAGATGCAGTAATGGAGGCTTCAAAGACAAGCGCTGCGGTGAGTTCCCTGGCTGCCTTTTAACAAACCCCCCCACCCTTCCACCCCTCCCTCTCCCATCCTCGACTATTCCCACCGCTGGGACGCAGAGGGACAGAAAGGGACACAAGTAGATAGCTGGATGGATAAGGAAGGGAGGCAAGAAGTGAGATAAGCAGGCAGGTGAATAATTAAGTGGGTGCAAAGTCAAACAGACAACAGGTAGGAGAGATATTGGAGAGCACAGTTGCCTGACAGTAAGACAGACGCACGGAGGAGCAGACAGACAGTAAGACATTCAGACGCGGCTAGGTGCTTGTACAGGCCACCTCCCCTTCACTTGCATGAGTAGAGATACTTCAAACACTCGCCGCTTGTCTTCTGCTTTGTTCTGTTGTTCTCATCGCAGCTGCTAATGTTGTTTTGATGCTCGTCACCACCATCGCTGATCTGTTTCCTTTGAATGGGAGTTCTATTCCTGACTTCCCATTTGCTTGTTTCCATTTTGGTCTTTTATCCTTGCATATGTGTTTGAGTGAACATGTTTGTGCGTGCGTGTCTTTTGTTTTACATCTGAAAAGCAGTCACAGTTAAGGGATAGTAACTGAGCGTTTGATCATTAAAAGTTGCCATTTGAGGTTGATTGGTTTCATTTTTTTCAGGGATCACATAGTTATTTTCTTGCTTTAAAGTGAGATAAAGTTAAATCGTGAGATCAAAGAGTTTTGTAGTAAATAAAACTGCTGTAAGCACTTGTGGCTGCATAAAAGCAAAAATACAGGAAGACGTATGAAAGAGTTAACCTACAAACACAGAACCTACTTTGGCTGCTTCTTATTCAACGATATTCAATTAGAAACCGAATATTTACTGTAACATTTGCAGCAATTCAGCTATTAAAGTCATTTTAATTATCGTGTGTAAAATCTGCGGATTATTTTTAACCTGTTCAAAACTGATGACCTTTTTGATTATTTCTTATTTCGCACCGCATGTAACATTGTTCAACATGGTTCAGACTTCAGTGCATGGCTACTGTGATGGACACTCTCCCTTCTGCAACTATTTTTTTTAATTGTACTTCACTGGCCTTAACAGATATTTGGATTAATTTTTTAAAGTCGTTTACAGTTTATTGAAGAAATATTTTTGCATGAATGTCTTATGTTATAAAGAAAGGCTTGGGGGATGTGGAGATAAAAAAAAAAAAAAGGAGTCAAATAGTGTTGTAGAAATTTCTTGTGATGTCACAGAATGTATATTTTGTATGTGTATGTGCAGACTTATGGGTTTCATTGGGACTGCAGAAGACATAAATATGAACTCATGAACCAGCACTGATGTCACAGACTTCACCAGAGATGTTACCAAAATAATTAGCTACAGATATGACTCCCCTTGCAGATTCATGTAGTTCAAAACTTTTGATTTTTTTTTAAATTTATTTTATGTTTGGCTTTTGTTTGTTTTTTTTAAATCAGGAAGTATCCAGCATAAAACTACCAAATCGAACATAAGGAGCTACCCACCCTCGTAAACAGATGTTAAGAAATTTTCTAATCACTCTGTTCTTCTGTAGTGTCTTAAGCTTAATGGTTTAGCTAAACAATAACCTTGCAATAAGAGTATTTATTTATTTATAAGCAAAACTGCACACATTGAAGGTAATACTTCTACTTGTAAATACTAATCATGCCAATCCTCCTGCTCCCTCCAAACAGCAAACTCTGGAGAACAACCTAACCAACTTGGTGAAGAGGAACAGTGAGCTGGAGAACCAAATGGCCAAGCTCATTCAAATCTGTCAACAGGTTGAGGTATGTAACATATCTTTATGTCTTTTCATTTTTGAATAAAATTCAAATGGTCTCCCTTAATTGTAACTCAGGAAAGTATGACTTCCATATGGAAAGTAGTTTTGTTTGTCGCCAGGTATCATAGCACAGTCAGAGGTTAGTGTCAGCAACAAGATAACAGCCTCGGAGCTGCTAAAGATCCTTAATGAGGGGAGTTCTGCTGGGTGGAAATAAGCATTTCCAAGTCAGCGCCACACCGCGCACCACTGAAGCTATTTATATTTTAGTCTAAGCCTCTTTTTATTTCATTATATTTCTGCCTCCTGCTGGATCATAACCGTGACTTTGCCAGCATTAAAATTTGAATTCAATTCTTTCAATTCCTTCACCAGCTACTGATCAAATATTGATTAATCCCAACACTGTAAGTGAATGCCAGGCTCTTACAGTGTTGTCATAAAAAGGTCTGCATCGTTTTTAAAGAGTTGGAGGAAAGTATACTGCAGCAAATTAATAACAAATGTGTCACAGTGATCTTGTTATGTCATTTGGCCATCAATATGATAAGTGATTAGGCACAGCACTTTGAAAATGGAAATAATAGATACCAGTTTCAGTTTCAGAGGGACTGAAGAACACTCGAGAACAAAAGAGTAGCTATCAGCAACCATCCACTTTCAGACCTTTAAAAGGGTTAGTTATGTCATTCACACAACTTCAAACGCTGATTGAGATGACCACTTGAGCAAAGCCAAAACTAAAAGGTGCAACCACTTTAATGTAAAGCTTTAACTGTATCATAAATTCTGATTGTGTGCCTCTTTAATGTCTCAGCTTTGGCTTCCAATACTGCTTAGGTTCTTCCTTGAACTCTTGGCTTCCAATTAATCTCACTGCGATGAATTAGATTTTTAGGATGGATGAATTACTGTTGCATTACTCAACGGTTTAATTCTTACTGGCACCACCCACACAAGAAATTTATGCTTGCCAGCAAATCAGATGAGATTATCTGTCAAATGGCATATAACTCCAAAGTGGAAGCTTTATCTGACTTGTCACAAGGTGGTAATGTGTCACAGCTCCCCCCGGTACGATTAAACGGCAACCTTCGAAGAGTGTTTGCGCTCCGGTGTCCTGGTGTGAACCGGAACCTGTGTGCACAAAATTATACCTGAGTCAGTCTTGTCACTGTTGACCTCTTCCATTTGGGCCTTTGCTATGATTTAATGGAGGTACTGTTCAAAGCCAGTCAGAGAGTTCTAATGCTTGGCCACAGAGTGTTTTCTCAGCTGAGCATTACTAACACATTCGCACACATACACACAGGTTCATGCTTTCAGTCTGTGCACACTCACTCTTAATAAACACCATCATTTTCTGTGAGATTTGACATTAATGGCTGCAGAGGACAAATGCATTTTAGTGCCGCCATCACTCTCTGCGTAGTTCATTTCTTACCAGCCGGGCATGACTCCATTTTCTCAGAGTCACTCTGAGGTCCATGAACAGCAACTCATGCAGCCGCTCATCCAATCAAAATAAATGATTGCTGGGTGATTCATTAAGTACAGACAAACTGTTCGTCAACAGTGCATGGCATGAGAAAAAAAAAACTGTCTCTGTTTCGTCTTTGTCTGCATACCAATGTTGAGCCACCGCCACGACAGCAGCACATCTCATCAGTTATTCATCAAAAAGTAATGAGGAGAGATTGCATGGGGGAGAACATGCTTCACCAACTCTCAAGCAAAGCAAATTATTGGAATAAACTATACGTTTTCAACTCATTTGGAGCTATTCTGGCTTTATGATGTCAGTGTCAAAGGGCTACAGTTGTTTATTTATGAGAGGCGTAAGGAAGAGAGACTGGATTGTTTTCAGGTGAGCACACATTAAGGTGCAGAGGCGTTTTATGAGTGCCAGGAAGAGAGGCGAGGGCAAGCGAGGAGAAGAAGCTGGAGAACGGTGGAAAGGCTGAAAAGTAGAGGCTGTAGAGGTGAGGGACAGGAAAAAGAAAACGAAAAGGCAAGAGGTTAACAGGGCGACGGGAACAGAGAATGGGATAAAAAGACGTAAGCGTTAGTGTGACTAGCAGTGATCCTTTTTTTTATTCTGCAAAAAGAGATGCAGGCAGTGTGTAGAAGAACACGCTCAGCAATAATGCAATACAGCACAAAAAGGGAATAAAAAAGTGAGAGTTTTAGTGAAGGGAGAGGAGTGTGTACAAAATAAGAAATCTCTGAAGGGCTTTAAGCATGACCTGGATTTCTCTCCTCCTTGTTTGCATCATACTGTATTGGTGCCGAAGAAATGATCAAACACAGTGTGAATCAGCTTCCAGTGTGTCAGCACACACTGCAGCGATACATCCCTGTCCTCCAGGGGTTCTCTCCGGGGGAGTTATCTTTTTCTTCAGTCTTAGATGCACTGACTTGATGATGTGTAGGATGCTTCTTTCTGAGTATCCTCACCACAAGGCTTGGTGTGGGATTTTTGTGCCTAATGGTATTCGGTTTGGAGCTTTTTAAAAGCATTGATTTGATTCTTAAGCATTTGTAGTGATTTTTGTTTAGTTAACACTCATCACTCATTTTCACTCATGCTTTGATATTAATAGTCAGCAGAGTAAGGGGGACTCATTGAGGCTCTTGGGTGAAGAGCATTTCCCTAAAAACCACTTTGATGTTGAATAGACGCTGATACAGTGACAGATGTAACTGAATTCAGACCCAGACTGAAAGCTGTGTTAATGCTTTGAATAAGACTAATATGCTATCTGTTACCTGCACGTTATTTTTCTCATTCACGAACTATGTTTTAAGCTATAAGCCGTTTAATATTAAGCCAGCTCACTTCTTTTCTTTTCTTTTTTTAGAGTAATAGTAAAAGCTTTTTACCCTCTTCAAAAACACATCTCAAGAGATGCTCTTATTCTTTTGTTGCCATTTCATTTTCAGCACATTTCTATTTAATTCCCAAAGAGCCTCCCCTTTCATACTTTAACAATACTTCCTTAAAGTGCCCTTGAAACTTTGTCTGTGTAGTGAAGTTCTTGCATTTAATATCTAGCTCTTCTTAATTCATCTTGTAACTTGACAGCTGATCAGCTTTTCTGTCATTCTGTCCCACTTTATCTTGCTCTCTATATGGTAGTTGTCCTCGTCGAGGTCATGGTTCAGCTATGCCTCGTGAGACTGTGTGGTTACAAGGTGCTTGCACTGGCAGCTGTATAACGAGGAAATCTTTAGAGCCAGAAAGCCCAGACACAGCTAAATGTGGAGTAAGCATTGTTTCTAGGAAGCAGTAAAAACCAGCAGCTGGTGTTTCCAACCGCTAGGATCGTGTTAAACTCGTGTGTGTATCAGAACTGATGGAAAAAAGAATCACATCAGACAGAAGCCTGGTGGGTTTAAATGTTCACACGTGTATATCTACTGATTAAACAGCGAACAGTAAGTCCTTAGCTGAGACCTGTCTAGGTGTGTTTACACTGAAGCTGATCACACTCTGTGCAGAATATGAATCAGTTGTATGGAGATGTCTCTAATGCTGCGTAATCCTTTGCATTAGGGCTCATCTCTCTTTATCTCTCCACAATAGCACCAGAGAGATCGAACCATCTTCTGGCATCATTTCTAAAGCTATATTTCTAAAGCCGTTTGCAGTTCCACTTTTAAGGATGGGAGCATCAATACAATGCGCTAATGGTATATAGATAAACAACATTTCTTCTTTATTGCAAGCTCTACAGTATGTTTGTGCTTTTAACAGATGCCCATACTGTGCATTCAAAGTCGATGTATATCATTCAGCATTCATCCATCCTGGGTGGGTGATACTGTGTGTAACGACACCCCCCCCACCACCACCACCACCACCATCCCCCACCCAAAAATGTGAAAGTTATAGCAACTTTTTCAGGATGTACAATATCTTGTTTTCTTGGTTTAATAATTTATCATGCCTTCATTGGCGTTTAGGTGTTCACTCATAAACAGCATTTATGGAGGATTTCTTTTTAGCATGATGCTTCTGAAAGTCAGGGCATCAGCAAGTTATTAAAATTCATTGTGAAGTGAGTCTGTCTCAGCCTGTTGGACCGATTCCCCCTACAAGCTGTAATGGCAGATAAGGGTCTAATGTGCCGGCTGGAAAAGCTGGGGAACCCCTGGTTAACCCACACCCTCCAAGTTTGGCAGAAGGTAATCAACATCTGTGGGATACACAAAATGCTAAAAATTTTCAGGTGGGTTGCTTTCGACTCGGATTTTATTCCAAACAGACACAACTCTAACTTTAAAGCATGGATATCCTATGGCCTTACGACATTCCTCTCTCTTACTCATAGAAATATTGTGCTCAGATGTGAGGCCTTACGGGACAATCACAACTGACAAAATACGACTTTCATAGATACTTACAGCAGAGATCATATATTGATCATGAATGCAAACTGTCTGACTTCAATGATGCTTAGTCGCATTTTTTCCTCATCCTGAAAAATGCCACAACCATGACCCCTACTAAATCTATTTCTAAACTATACAAAGCTCTCTCTAGTGCCAGCAAGGATAATACTTTATACACTAAGGATAAATGGGAAAGGGAATCAGGGATTGCTATTTCTGTAGGGGAGTGGGAAAATGTTTGGTACTGCCAGTGGTCCACGTCCAGTTCTATGAGCTGGAAGGAACATGGCTGGAAGAATATTATTAGGTACTTCAAGACTCCATATCAGGAGAGGTACAAAGGGGCTTATATGCAATGCTGGAGACAATGCGGCTCGACTGTTGCTAACCATTTTCATGTCTTTTGGGACTGTCCCAAGTTAAAAAACGTTCAGGTCTCCTTAAGTGCAGTCTTTAACGTTCAAATACCTTTAGATTTTAAGGTTTTAAACATGGCTTTGGTCCCTTTTCTGGAAAGCAGGAGTGAGATTAAGTTGGCGCAATTACTCTTGGTGGCAAGTAAAAAAACAATTACTAGAAGATGGTTAAGCCCAGCCCAGCCTACCCTAGATGACTGGTTTGGGATCATTTTAGAGATATTTAGGATGGAAAAACTTACATATCTGTTAAGAAATCAAAAAGCCAAATTCTACCAAATTTGGAACAATTGGATCCAATTCATTACCCCCACGAGGGCTGACTTCACTTGATCTCACTATTACTTGGTTGTTGTTGTTTTTTTTTTTTACATTTACTTCTATTACTATTGCTTGTTTATTTACTTTATTTGTTCACCATGATTGCAGCATGGGCACCCCCCCAGTTTGTGTTTATAGTTCCATGTAATGTGTTCTATATATCTCCTTCGGGAGAGCATGCGAGCAACTCTCCTAGTAATAACCAGTGGAGGTTAATATGCACCCACTGATCACTTTGTTTATCATTTGCTCTCCTGGACTTGGAAGGACTTTGTTCCCATGTTATTCATATACTGCTATGCAGATGGTTTTTTCTAGTCCAATCCAAATAAAGATATAATTTTTTTTTAAAAAGAAGTGAGTCTATCTAATAATTATAGAGCTATTTGCATCAAATAGAAGAAGGACCACCAAAGAAAATGAAGGCACACTGTCTGGGAAGGATGGATGTCCATATAAATTTTCATGGTAATCCATCAAATGCGTGTTGAGATATGATTAGCAGAGATAATGACGGGTGTCCTTTGATAATAGGCATGATAATTTAATTAGTAGTGATTGATGTTTGTGTTACTTTGTTCTGTTGAAAAGTAAAAGAAGACAAGAGGTTAGAAGTTGTTACCCTGAAAAACAGAAATAAATGCAGTCAATCTGCTTAGTAAATAAACACTTTGGTGAGGCGTTTCCAATTATCACCTTTCTTTGACACAACATCCATTACTTTGATCTCATGGTTGCATTTTCTTTTACTCTATTACATACATAAACCATTTTTAGAGCCAGGTGCCAGCTGGATGTCATAAATCTTTGGGTGCTATCCCAGAATTTGTGGACAGCATCAGAGCTAAAGCTGTCACGCTAAATCCTTGCATCTGTTTAAGGACTTCATGTCACACTTAAAGAGGCAAACTGGGGACAGTAAGAAGCAAGCGGAATCAAACAGAGGCAGAAAAAATGAAGAGAAATATGAGCGAGCAAAGGACTGGATTGAGCATAGAGCGTATTCAAAATGTAACTGTTCTGGTGTCAGCAAAAGGTTAACCACTGCTTTGAACTTTGCCTAGCCGTCTTTACAAGATAGGTGCCATTTTGGCTACAGCAGCCAATGTTGGAAGTCATATATTGCTCTGGCTGTCACTGTTCTGTAATTATTACAGTCAAAAGTTTTGAGCAATCAATCGTGTCTTTATACTTTTCCTCAAAGTAGTCAATGATTATTATTCAAGACCTTGTATGTGAGGAGGATTTTAAATTTGATTCTGGATTTAACAATGAAGAGAAGCCAATATAGGAGAAATGTGCTTCCTCTTTCAAGTCCCTGTCAGTAATCTTGCTGCAGCATTTTGGGTCAACTGAAGGATTTTCGGGGAGTTTTAGAACATCCTGATAATAAGGAATTACAGTAGTCCAGCCTAGAAGTAATAAATACATGAACTAGTTTTTCAGTGCCAAGTACAAGAACCTAAGTTTTATCTGAATTTAGAAGCAGAAAATTTGAGGTCATCCACGTTTAACTAATTATTTGTGGGTGTCATCTGGCATCATGATAGATAAAGTTGGTAGTCATCTGCATAGCAGTGAAAATGTATGCTATTTCTTCTGATGATACTGCCTAAGAGAAGCATGTATAATGTAAACAGAATTGGTCCTAGCACAGAAGTCCATATTTAACCTTAGTGTGTAAAGACAACTCCCCATTTACATGAACAAATGTAAATATATTAGATAGATATGATTCAAACCACTGCAGCGCAGTACCTGTAATACCTACAGCATGTTCTAATCGCTCTAATAGAATATTATGGTCAACAGTATCAAACGCTGCACTGAGGTCTAGCAGGACAAGCACAGAGATGAGTCCACTGTCAGGCCAGATCATTTGTAACCTTCACTAAAGCTGTTCCTATGTTGCGATGAGCTCTGAAACCTGACTGAAACTCTTCAAGTATCACATTCCTCTGCAGATTCCTCTTTTACGATGATGATGATGATGATGATCTCTAATGGTTACAATTTTATTTGTGACAAAATTCACGAAGTCATTACTCGTTAACTTTAAAGGAATGCTTGGCTTAACAGAGCTCTGACTTTTTGTCAGCCTGGCTTTAGTGCTGAAGAGAAATTTAGGGTTCTTACTTCCTTCAATGAGTGGTCAATAGTAAGATTTTCTAGCTTTACGGAGGGCTTTTTTATAGAGCGATAAACTGGATTTCAAGGCTAAATGAGGATGTTCTAAGCTAGTGTGATGTCATTTTAATTAGTCCAATTATAGATTGAATGTCGTGCTGAGGCTGTCATTTTTAGTATCTACATGGATAAAATCACCCACAATAATTATTTTATCTGAGCTGAGAACTAAATCGCATAAAAAGTCTCAGAATTCAGACAAAAAACAGACAGGTGGACGATAGATAACAACAAATGAAACTTTTCTTGAGTTTTTCAAGCTAGGGTGGACAAAGCTAGACATCATGTTTTCAAATGAATTAAAACTCTGTCTTGGTCTTTGGTTGATTAACAAGCTGTAGTGGGAGATTAATTCATGTACTAACAGGGGACTAGAAAAGAGAGACCCAATGTTTATAATCCACATTTCACTGTTTTAATCTTTGGTGCAGTCGTGGATACAGTATTGTTCTTTCTGTGTGATTTTTTTGTGTTTAAATAATTTTTTCCTGATTTTTGGTTTGTTTTTTTGTTTTGACACAGTCTCTAAGGGGATGGGGTTTTGGGAGATAGCAGGAGGAGAGAAGCTACAGAGAGGCGTGTAAGTCTGCAACTCCGCTTCCTGATCCAAACTCTGGATAGTCAGATTTTGGGGGGGGTTTATTAAATTTGGCCAGATTTGTAGAAGTGAGAGCTGTTCCATCCAAATTAGGATAGATGCAGTCTCTCCTAACAAGAACAGGTTTTCCCCAAAAAGGCTCCCAATTATCTATAAAGCAAAGCATTTTGGACACCATTCAGACAGACAGCAATTTAAGCCAGCCATCCTGTGTTCCCGGGTGCTCGGAACAGTCTGCTAGGGGAAGAACTAAAGCTACCTTCAAGTGCACTAGCCACAGGGGCCTGGCTAGCTATGGGTTTTCCAAGGGTGCGAAGGTCTGTGTGTTGTAACGGGAACAGGAAGTGATACTCTACCAGATAGAGCCAACACCAAGTGACAGTGAAATGGTCTCAGAAGAAGGGGTGGCTGTCAAGAAGCCTTTCATAAGGAAGGAAAATGGGGAACAAAGGATAAGGAATTCCAAATTACACAAGACCTGGATTTGAAATCAGTAACATAAGGTCCTATGGAGTGATGAATTCAGTTTCATTTTTCAGCATTGGAATGCACTTCAGGAAGCCTGGATAACTATTCCTGAAGACTGTTTAAAGAAATTATAAGAAAGTTTACCTAAGAGATTTCAGGCTGTGTTGACGAACAAAGGTGGTCGTACCAGGTATTGACTTTCTAGCTTGCTCTAATTGTTTTTTCTTATATGATATGTATGTTTGAACATGTTTCAGTAAATCAATGCACCCATTTTTCTAGAAAAATATAAAGGAATGAGGGGTGGTGTCAATCTGAAATCTACAAGATCTGTTAGACATTTTGTACATCATTTACCACTCCTGCCACAGTTGATATGCGGTGAAACCTTTGCTTGTTAACTAGAATTTAAAATACATTGGTGTGGGCGTGAGCAGTGCTTGTTAACACAGTATGCATTTGTAAAGATTTGCAGTTTAAGAAAACAAGTTGGGATTTTGTAATGTCAAGGTGGGCGGGTAATTTAGCTGCATTCTCTGCTGTGTTTGTGATGTTATTATGGTGATTCAGCTGTGAGATTTTCTGTGACAAAAGCAAATAGTATTTTCAAGATTGAGCACTGCAGCATCATTAAAACTCACACACACAATTCATCTCATTTGTCTGCAGTCAATGGATTTTCTTAAAATGACAGCACAGTGAGAAATTGCAATGCCGAATCTCAGAATCGGGGGAATTTAACAAGCAAAGACTCGTTTTGAGTTTAGCTCACCTCCTGATGATTGACAACTCCTAAAATACTGTCTCTCTACTTACTACTAGTTTTTAGAAAAGGAGAGTTGGATATGTGTTTCGACTTCACATTTCAAAAGTGTTCATAGATAGTTGCTAAACAAATATCTTTGTTTTTGTTTTTATCAGGCAAAGTCTTTTTGTTTTTGAGTGTAACCAGTGGTTTGCACCTTCCATAAACCCGCACTATTAATAATCTTGAAGTCATCACTTAATTGTTGCCTTTGACGTTTGAAAAATGATTCTTAGTTATTATTACCTATCCCTTATTACCTAAATGACCAGACATCTTTCATTCAGCCTGTTTGAGTCCTGGTTATTGCATAGAAACTGCCCTATGTTTCCAGGCAATACACCTCAGAATTAAATATGTTTACATGATAACCTTCAAACAAAGAAGAATACTGGCGCCGTAAGGTTGGATTAATTCCAGCATTATGGCAATAGTATCCTAATATGATAAAGCAGTGTTCCCCTATTATTGATATCACTGAAACTTTTAGGTTATTATATAAAAATCATAATGAACTAATGTTACCATTTTAGTTCCAGCTGGTCATCATATGGTTACCTATATATTACTGTATGACTACTAATTGGTCCTGCTTTACAGGCATATGTTTATATTGTCATTATTAGCTCCATTTGGTCTTGTTATTAACCAATTACACAAATTTAAAGTTAGTACCTCTCTGCTAGATCCATTGTTCATACAAGATATTACTTGGTTATTATTTGGATGTTACTTTGTAATAAAGTTGTAATTATTTCCACATTATATTTGCTTTCACACTCATACCCCACTATTATAACGTTGTGGCCAAGCTGTAACAGAAAGTGCTACCAGTCCACAGTAGAGATGTAGATGAGCATACTTCCTGTTTTTGTTGTTTTACTCTATCCATATAGTGAATGAGCATTGACTTTGTTCTGTCGGGATAACCTGAGCTTTGAATGAAGTTGTAACATATTAAAACCTTTTGCGTGTGTAGTAGAAATAAAGTCGACAAACATACGCTACCTTTAATTAGATTTCCCTGGTGATTTTATACATGCATTATGTCCCATTAAAGTATCGCTTATCTTTTCTTTTTTGGAGGTAAGTCTTGTTAATTCGATATAACTACCAGATGGTTGCTGAGTAGCAATACTTGCTTCAAGAATTACTTTGAATCAGCTACATCTAAAATGATAAATAAATAAATGAACCTCTCATTGGGACTTGTGCCTATTACATCGATCGGTGATATGTGAGGAAAGGGGACAAGTGAGCCACAATCCAGAACATTTTGTAATAATGTGGGACAGTGGATTTCAACATCCCATACTGTTGGAACTGCATTTATTTTCTTCCGTCTTACTCTCCATTTCTCAGCACAATTGTGTGCTGGATGTCTTGATTTATCTGAGGAAGATTACCAGCAGTAGATCAGCTATGCAGATATGGTGTTTATTTGCTGTGGTTCAGTACAGGCTATAGGATGTCAACTTGATGAGAACTGTGGTAGCTTATTAGAGAGAAATATGTGCTGCCAGTTGTACCCAACTGTAACATTACTCAGCTGATATCTGCATTTGCTTTTGCTAAAATAATGTCATTATAATAGCATATACAAACATGCTTGTCAGATGTACTTTTAATAATTAGTAGAAAGCACTGAAAAGGATGCGGTTAAGTCGAAGCTGCATTAATGAGGAGGATATTCTATATTAACATTATTATTATATTACTATTGACTAAAGTAATAATCCTTATAAATCATAATTCCATTTAGTTTGCCTAATATATTGTATTCAAATACTTTTATTTATCCGATGTTGGAGAGTTTAATAATTTCCCAAAGACAGATTAAATAGAGCAAATTAGAACATGTGTTAAACATAATTATCATCAACCAAACGTTTTTAAGAAATTTGAAAGTGAGATATTTTTTATTGAATTTTAGCACCCTGACTAGTTTTCACAAATATTTTAAGAGCAGGAGCAGGTGAAAGGTTTCTTAACACTTGCTATATGTGGTTATTCTTCCAATAACAGACCTTAACTTGAAGTTGGCACAGTGCTTTTTAGTATACCTGCAGAGGAGTCTAATAATGCCTAATTTGAGTGAGGTTAAAAGAGAGAGAGAGAGACGGAGAGAAGGGGGAACGAGGAGGGAACAATTTTCCATAACTACGTTGCTAAGTAGCCCAGTCGTAATTCACAGTGACCCAGGATAGTTGCATTCATCCTGCTTAATTACGAAGCTGCAGTCATAAAATGGCTTTTTGCAGAACTGTGTTGTTTGTGTTTGTGTGCCCCTGTGATTTTCTCTCCATGTGAGGGCCTACTTTGGCTCAAAGCCATCCTTAAGAGGATCCAGTACTGTGCAAGTCTTAAACCACCTTGCATTTCTTTATAGTTTTCTTGCAAGAAGCCAGATTTTTTGTAAAAAAAAGATTTATGTGGTTTTGAGCAATAGTTGTGCAGGAAAAATCTTCTCTGTGTGCACCCAACTCAAGGGATAAACCAATTTGCGTCTACACATAACAGATTTGACATTTTCAGTACAAAACTTACTAGAAATGACAAATAGGGCATAGTTTGACGGATATAATGATTACTTTTGCAATGAAAAGGGAATTCGAAAAGAGACGTTAGCCAAAAACTTGGCACATCTCAGCATTGTGTGCAATGTGCCCTTAAAATATTTGAGGAAACTTTTGAGCAGCTACTTCTATCAATAAATTAATCATCTTAATCTTCATCAATAGTAATAATGTTTTTATAGTCTTAATAATAATTTGAGAAATAGCTAATTGGGGTGAGTGATAGTAGATAAACAGTTACGTCTAACTGGCTGTCCCCCTACTCATGTTAAGGTTAACATGTGTACCAGCCAGGTTAACATTGAGGGAAACTCTTTAATATTTAATTGTTATTGAATCAGAACCTTTACTGACCTCTCGAAGTTCTTCATAAAGACTGGGTGGTCAGTGCTTCCCAACCCTGAACTAAGACACATATTTCATATTAGAAAAGTCACATGGCACACCACCAAATGTAATTTCTTCTGTCTTACTGGCAGTTGGCATTGGCAACCCTTTTAATTAGAGCAGGTAGTTGCACTGCCCTCTAGTGGAAGAGAATGTAATTGTTCTGCCCGTTACTCACGCCGATCACTAATCAGATTGAACCAGATAATCTTCCACGGCACACCTGTCTATACTATCTACAGAACTAAAAAAATTACCTAGTAATGTTGCTTTCTCACAATTTGGTGTGAAAAGGTACTGTATGCGTTGGTACTGTTGACATCTCTAAATATATATATATGGATTATTTTCTGTTATTGAACAGTTTAGAAACACACAGTCCAATGAATTCCTTTGATCATATCAGTCGATCGGTGGATAAGTAAGAGATCATAATGTGCATCTACGTCATTCTGTATATTTTTAATAACATTAAGAAAACACTTCTTAATCAAGGTGATTTTTTTTTGTTTGTATGTAAAAAAAATCTACTCATTTAAATCTACTCTATCCCACATGAGCATTTATCTTTGTAAATCCTGCTCTGCTGTATTTTGTTATCACTGCTGTGATCTTTAATTTAAATGTCATCATTGCACCTCTGTAAGATTGCGTGTGCCACAGTAAAAGAGGTCTCCTCGCAGTGTATCTCCTTGTGTACTACTGTGTTATGGTTGCCAGCCAAGAACAAAAGTGCTCTTGCCACAGTCCCTTCCCTGCAGGAAACACTCACCTGTAGCTTTTTGTGACAACAAACGCTACAGCAGCTAGCGAAGCAGCTCAAGGAACACTGTTCTCTGTGAATGTTTGTGGCCTCTGAAAACGTCTTATTTGAAGTGAAATTTCTAGCCTCTTGTCTGAATTTTCTCAATAACTCTGAAGTTGCCAGTTTGGGTGAAAAATTCCCACTGTCACCCTGCTGGGTTCGTTTTATTTCTTTTTATTCTGGAGAATATTTGTAATTTCTGTAATGGTTTGAAGTGACTCCTACAGACAAAATCACTCATCAAGATATAGAGGTTGCACTTACAGTAAACCTCTGCACAGGTGTAAATACAGCCAATTACATCTCTGTTACAACATGATCTTAGATAACAGATATGAGCTTTGTGCATCTTTATGTTACTGTATGAAACATAAAAATTTTTTTTTAAAAATATGACTATTAGAGCAGATGAAGCAAGTAAGGTACGCCCAGACCTAACACCAGTCTGTCAGGATTAGTGTCGTGGATGAGAGAAGGAGGACCCAAATGCTGGACTCACAGGTAGGTAGGTGAAGGTTGGTGTTTATTGTCGACGGAGTGAACAAACAGAACAGAAGTAGGAAAGGGCTGGCTGGCTGGACGACTGACTGACTGACTGACTGACTGACTGACTGACTGACTGACTGACTGACTGACTGACTGACTGACTGACTGACTGACTGACTGAATGAATGACTGAATGGCTAGCTGACTGAACGCAGGCGGAAACGACAACACAACATCAATGACACGACAAGGGCTGAAGGGAAGAGAGGGCTTAAATACATGACTAACAATGACAACGATTGGAGACAGGTGAGTGAACAGCTGAACATAATGAACTAATGATAAATGGGAAGAGGACTGAACATAATGCACACAGACCAAGGTTAACACAATAAAACAGGAAGTGGAACAGGCAGTAGATAAACAGTGAACGTGAACTGAAAATACTGGGTCAACGACCCAGAAACCCTGCCACAGTTAAGGTTGGAAGTATAGATGTCATTTCTGTCTCTTTTTTTGTACCTTTGTTTGCTCATGAATCAGAAATCACAACCCACTCACTTGACAAATTGCCATTTAGATTTTCTCTTCTCTTTTTTGGTTCAACAGTGAAGTTGGAGTATCTTTTTTTTATGATCTAAACCCCTGCCCTAAGTGGTTCTAAAGCTTTTGCAGTAATTGTATGCATATTTCATAATGAGCAAACTGCTTAATAGTGGTTCATTGTTGAAATTCAGCAAACACCCTTAGTGTCTCCAAAAAAAAACCCTCACCCACCCACACACACAAATTTGAAGATGGATGTTCATTTAGTGCTGGCGTGAAATGGTGAACTGATGAAGAGTTGCCTTGGTGACTTTGGTCCTGAAACAATCACAGAATCTATTAAATTGGCTTGGTGTGAGCATTTTCTATGAGTGATTTAATTATTGTCTCCACAGACCTTTTCTGGGTGCCTTTGAGTTTTCAAATAATCCACCTTGGCTTTTTCTGAGTTAAATAAACATGTTTTTTTAAAATAGTGTAACTCTAATCATTTAATGCACCATTTTTGTAATAAATTCATGCTGCATACAAGTATAAAACAGTGTTTCAAATCCAACTGCACAGTAACCCTTTTTATTAGGAGAGATGGGCTCCAGCAAGGACAAGAACATTTTTGGCGAATGAATAATAAATTCCATCTACAGTGTACATTAAAATGTCGGTTTCTCACTACCTGCAATGCCCCCTAATTGGCGGACCAATTAGTTTGCCATATTTATGTGTATTTATGAATTGTTTTGTTTAACCTTGGATTCGTGTACCTAATATATTGATTTATGATCTTCCCAGTGACAGCTGATGAGTTGGAAATCACTTTTCCTTGTTTTGTTCTTCACGAGTTATTTTTAATCCAGGTGCACGTTGCTTAAGGCACTTTTCCTGGTGTGCAGAATTCTTAATGAAATGGAAAACTATAGGACGTGCTCTGTATGCGATGATGCAAATGATCCTTCCTGCCACTCCGAAAGTCTTACAAAGTTCCCAACGAGAGCATGTGAACGAGGAAGAAAAAAAAATGTGCAGACACATTTTTGATATCAGACACCAAAAGCAAAATATAAGATACATTGAACCTGAGCAAGTCAGTGAATATACAGTTTGACTTTAAAGTGAGGCTGTGAGGGTTTCTTAAGTTGTGTGTTTGCTTCTCTTCAGGTGAACACAGCCATGCATGAAGCTAAGCTGGTAGAGGAGTGTGATGAGCTGGTGGAGATCATTCGCCAGAGAAAACAGGTCATCGCCGTGAAGATCAAAGAATCCAAGGTAAAGTATTATATTCAACAAAATTTTTTTAAGCGTCTTTTAAGTGCAGTCTGAAATATTCAAATTCAGGTACAATCACAAATGTGGCACTGACTGATTTTTTTTTTACCTTTAAGACACAAAAAAACAAAGCTAACAGACAATATTGGCATTTTATTAACTTACAGGGAACCTACTATGGTTCCCTGTAAGTTAATAAAAAATAAATAAAAAGTCACTCATCCAAATGACTTCTTCACTTATCTGAAGAAGTCATGAAGGAAGGAAGTCACTTGGATGAGTGACAAAACATTTCTCCCACTGAAAATGCTAAATCCAGATGAACATGCTACGGGCCATTCAGTCCTTATACGACCGTTGCAAGAGCTTGGTCCGTACAGCCGGCAATAAGTCGGACTCGATCCTGGTGGGTGATGGGCTACGCCGCGGCTGCCCTTTGTCACCGATTCTGTTCATAATTTTTATGGACAGAATTTCTAGGCGTAGCCAAATTAACATAATCAACTATTGGAATTTTTTTTCCTGAATGCAAGTAGTTGCAGTTACCAGTGGATGAGCGTGCAATACCTTCAATCTCTTGGCGACCACGTTTCATCACAAAGCAATTGCCCAGGTCACCTCAAGAAAGGCAACCTGCCTCCAAACACTCACGGCCCAACTTAGACTGACTGTAGTTACTCTCAGATTGGTCAAGGTTTGCAAATAATCGCTGTCTAATTTAGAAATTCAGAGAGGTTGCCATGATATTGTAATCAGTCTGAGTCAGTCTGTGCCAATGAGCGTAACTCATCCTGGGATGTGTCTCTTTACGATAGGGAACTTGACTCAACTGGTTGCCAAGTGACTGTAATCTGGTTATATATAATAACAAGATTCCTGAGCATCTATCCCATTTTGCAGTTAAACTGCTGTCCTGAAAGAACTACAATATTCACTTATTTAGAGTAAATTTTCAATATATGTTTTACATCTATGAGGTTCTGACTGGACTACGAGTGTAAGTAGTTAATATGAATTTCAGTATATGTAGACAGCAACAGATTTCTGGCTTTCCAAAATGTATTTAATAAGCTAACCCTGACTCTTCACTTCAGAGTTAACGAGACTGCAAGTTCACTGCACACAGTCACAAGAAATCACAAGAGTTTAAAGGGCTTGTGACATTAAAGGGAGACACTCGAGGAACTGAGGGGCTGCACCAAGGCCTAGTATAAGATAACTTAAGATAAATATGGATTATTTTGAACTGTGAATCATGCATAGCCACAGTTGCAGAGTCCAAGAATTGAAAAGAAATGTAAATGACCACAACAGGTCCCAATAGATTTAATCAGTCAGAGCAAGATTATCATCCAGATGTTGTATTTTTAGTTACTGTTGAGTGTAAAGCTGAATATTGTTTAAACTCCTGAGATAAGATCTATAGTTAATCAACTGAATGCCTGCTGAGGCAGGCAGAATGTATATTTTCCTAATAAAAAAAAAAACTAAACAAGATCTTTTGTTGTAAATGATGTTGCTGGGAGTTGTTAAGGAACCCCAGGCAGTGTATAAGCCTATCTCTAAAGCTGGGCTTACACTGTGCGATTTTGGCCCATTTTGAGCCGATTTTTCAGTCGTGCAACCGTTTTGGTGATCTGCCCGAATTTGGCCTTCATCGTGCGTCGTGCATCGTGTAGTATACTTGGGGTAACGAGAAGCGATTAACACCTCACGACCAGCTCCCGATCATCAATCGCTTGGTAGTCACGACCGTCGTGAGGGTGTCACCGCAGCTTCTCACACTGCGCACGTGCAAACACATAAACGTCAGTGAAAAAGACGGAGTAGCACGGCAGTACAGCGTGTGATCTGGACGCAAGCGATGAAGGCACTTGTAGAATTTTGGAAAGCTCGGATGAGCTTTGGATAGCTCATCCGAGCCTTTTCCATGTGGCCTCACAAAATCATCACGACCACAACAACCGTAAAAATAGTTGGATTTACATTGCTGCTCAATCACAGCTGCCTGATCAGTGTTTTTCATTAGCAATTTAGCAAAGTTTATGGCGGTGGTGTGTCTGTGTGAGTGAAAGACAGAGAGGGAGAGCGAGCGACAGATTACCTTCATTTTTATGGACGCACAGTTTGAGCACTCGGGTCACATCAGAGCATCGGGCTGTATAGTGTGAGACCCTGCATCGTGACCTACGAACTTCTAACCCCTGCGAGTCAATCGTACAGTTTGAGCAGAAGCTGAATAACGCGACTGAAAAATATCGCACAGCGTATGCCCAGCTTTAAGTGTACCGTACAACCAAAACGAGTTATAGATGGACGATCTTCTGCGTGTGTCATTAACTGAATCAGTCCAAGATTAGACGCATTTTTATTCAGCGTGCATAAACAAAAACAGTGATTACTGGCACTTAGAAGAGAGAGATGATGACTTCGGTGAATTCATATTACATCGTTTCATTCAGTTTTCAGCAGTTCATATTTCAAAAACTTGTGTCGCCTTGCCATCTAAAGTAAGGCAATAAGCCCGACCCACCATCACTTTGCAGAAGCGAATGAATATGAAAGCAACGATGCCGTGGACAGAATATATTTGTGTGGTTGTCTGCTTGTTTACCCAAATATACACCACATGCAGGCTTTACGAGAAATGAAAAGCACAGAGGATAAAAAAAAAAGAGAGCAATAACAGTCTCTCCTCATATTTAGGCAGTCAACATGAATGTGTGAGGAAAGAATGTAAAATGGCAGGAAAGACTGTTCTGAACCTCCTGCTGCTGTTTTAGAAAGTCCACAACTAACTGCACAGACAGATACACATTTGGCTCTGTGTGTGCGTGTGTGTGCATGTGTGTGTGTGTACTCATGCCCATGTGTATATGGGTGGTTGTCCCGTCTCTGACCATGAATAACCCTTCCAGAGGTGAAATTTTAAGTGCTTGTGAAGGATCCAAGGTGGCAGAGGAGCTTCATAGAGAAATTTCCCAACAGTTAACACAAAGACTAAAATAGGTTTGTGTGTGTGTGAGACAGAGGAGTGTGTCGACAATGAATGCAGACAAAGAGCAAGGTTTGTTCTCCTGAGAGTCTGTGCCTGTAAAAGGCTCTCCAGCTGAAGGTACAGCGGTCAAATGTAGGAAGCCTGTATGCATCACTTTGAAAGGTCAAGGAAGATGAATCAAATGCGCCTTGACTAATTCAAATGTGTAGAAGAGAGCAAAGGATAAGATGAATATTGATATTTTACACAGCGACATTGCTACAAAAACACGGCTCATATTATACATTTTATGAGCAAAGTACTGAGATGGCTTCCTGTTGAGGACAGTCTCATAAAGGAAAGTGTTCAGAGGTGACTCTGCAACAGAATAACCGGATTATACAGGCTTGATCATGGTGAGCAAGGTGCTCCCATTCTCTCTCTTACTTCTTCATAATGAGGTCTGTATCTTGCAGAGGAGACTCAGCAGTCATACTTAATCTCTCCCAGCTCACACACACGCACATAACAAAAAACAACAAAAAAACCAGACTATTCCCACGGCCGGGTTTCTGTTTGTGTGTTTTTGTCATATGACTTCCTGTCTTCCAAGCATCTATTCTGCCGCTTTTCCGTCATCTTTTCTTGAAAACTGTTCAAACTCCAAGGATTAACAATGCAAAACTCTTTTAGTGTTACATACTAGCTTTTTTTTAACACAATTTTTTTTAACAATCTCATGGGTCATTTGAACTTCATTTTAAAAGCTTATGCCTGGTAGGGACTCATCATAAAAACAACAGCATTACTGTTGTTGGCACCACTTAAACAACCTGTCTCTGTGTTTATGTGACAAGTGCCTCTTGTGAATGTGCAAATATAACATTTGTCTCTCAGAGCCAGGTCAGGGTGGATGGTCGGCCATACAAAGCCTTTGGCTTTGGCTTGTTTTCAGTGCTGTGGTTTTGTTTATTCTATTTCTTTAAAAGCAAATCAAGGCTGTAAAACTTTAAGGATCCACATCCAAAATCTAGTGACTGATGGCTGGTCATTACTTGTAAAATAGCGCTTCATGCTACCATGACTTACAGATGACATATATTCCCACAGCATCAGCTGGATTTATCTGTTGTTGAGATTCTGTCTTTTTGTATGCAGTCATATCCTGGTTTCATCTACTTTCAATGATAAACAGTATGAAAGACTGATGCATTTGTTTTAATGGCCACTAGGGGATTATAGCTGTAGCTGCAAAAATACCTACAGAAGACTATTTAGTAATTTAACCATTATGTCACTGCTAAATGTTAGCTACAAAAATATGTTTTTCAATCAACTGGAGTGAGAGAAAACGTATTATGTTTATAAGCCATTAATAACACATTGCTTTGTTTTCATATCTATGATTGCACTTTAAGAAAATTCAGCCTCTGAAAAAGTTTTGACTCAGTAAAATGATAAAAAAAAACAACTTTAAATATTGTAGCATCACCTCATAAGTATTAAAATTATATTAGAAGGTTCAATTTCAGCTTTAAATCACGAACTGTAGGCTTCGCACAAAGTAAGAGACACACACACGAACACACACTCAGACCGTGCCATATTGTCCATTATTTTGCAGGAGAGAAGTAATCATCTCTAAAATTGTTGTTTGCGGCCTATGTTGCCAAATAACAATTCATCCTTTAAACCTCCTCTCGCTTCTCCTCTCTTTGCAGTCAACAACCTGCTCAAATGTCATTTTTAGTGACAAGAGATTATGGCGGACTTAGTGCAAGTGCAGCTGAGATGTCAGTTGAAAACTCCATTAAGACTCCAGCTTAACGAGACTTCTAAAGCAGCAGCAGCAGCTTTTCCAGCAGCGAGAAGGAAAGTGGACTTTAGATTCCATGAAAACTTTTGATGGTGACCTTTTAGCCATGTGAACTTTTTAGTTTTGTTTAGTGTTAGAGATTCAAATTAGCCTTAGCCTGAAATTATGATGCGTTCAGTGCATTAAGAGACTTAACTTCATTCTTTGCCTTTAGATTCACAGATGATTTATTTAATCATTTAACAGCACCCCACGCTAAAGCCGGTATTGAATTCTACAGTTGCCTCTTGCTGGCAGTCTCAGCGCTCACAAAGACCCTTTGTTTTGGTTTGTTTTGGTTTTTTACATCAAACTAAGTTCATTTCCAGGATCAGGATATGAGCAGCAATAAAGATAAACAGATTACTTTCATTTCAAATTTGCTCATCGTGGCTTTCCTTTTGCTCGGTGGGAAATTACATTAAAGCACACACGCTAACAAATTACAGTGAAAAGGACTTTACAAACCGTGCTCGTGTCTGAATCCTGACCCGACAACGTCACCTGACTTGATTCGCACAGCATGATGCTTTGTGATGAAAATGAATCAAATTATTATGCGGTTCAAAATCAGCAGTTTCCTGTTTGTCTGCGCTGCTACATTTGAATCATGCGCACCACGTGAATGCACAGTAGATGCGCTTACAAGGTGCTCAAAAGACGAGCTCGATGTCTCTTTTGTTTGGTAAGGTAGGAGGGAAAGAACTGTGACTTTTACAGCCAGTAGTGTCTCATCCATTTCCTGTCAGGCCTCGTTTCACAGTTTTTAAACATGGGTATGTATGCACAGACTGGTGCCCCTCATCCAGTGACCTAGAACTATCTGCCCTTTGATTGTGCAACATGATATTAAGGTCAATGTGAGCATAGATCCAATGGGCTCACTTAAACTCAGGCCCTCTGCTTCTTTTTCTCCTTTTTCCTGTTGGTGCATGTCTCAGATAACTGTGTCTACGACTGCGTTTCTGTGTGGACTCCATAGTTTTATTGTTTTTTGTGAGTAGATAAACATCCTTAATCATAAACTCTAATGTCATCTGCTAATTGCTTCTGCACGTTCAGATTCTTCTGTGGATATAACATTTGATCACGCTCGGTCGTATGTGTTTGAATATCTGCGTCTGTTTTTCTTTGGTTATAAAACTTCAGTTAACTCTGCAATATGGAAAGTTCACCTAGCAAAAATCATCTGAGAGAGTGCTGTCTTTATGTCAATAATGTGTGCCGATGTGGGAAGCAAAGCACAATTGGCTTTTTTTAGTTACTGTCAAAATGAATTAAAAAAATCCACCAAACTGAAATTATTGGAGTGCAGAGGAGGGCTCTTTTTTTCTCTTTTTTTTCTTTTTTTTTTGGATATAGAGAGAGTTTTGAGATCCTTTTTTCCTGAATTTTTGCAGTGGAAGGCACACAAGTTGCCCTGAGCAAATAGAAAGTTATTTTCAGTCCCAGAAGATGAACATAGAAGATCAATAACACCAGTGAACTACTTTTGTCTAAGTTTTGGAGATGGGGATTAGAGACATAGAGTACGTGTCAAGATTCCCGCATAGTAAAAGAATGTCGCGGTGGCATTTGTGAATCTTTTACTAGACCAGGTGCTGGCAATGTCGTCTGCGTTCTCTTAGCTAAATGAAAAATTTAACAGTCGAGTTATCGAGACGGGCGATGTATTCCTTCAAGGCTCACAGTGTGCAAATGAAAACGAACCGCGTGTGTCGTAACGTGGCAACGTGTGCTTTGTTTGTTCCAGGTGATGAAACTGCGCAAGTTGGCTCAGCAGATTGCAAATTGTCGCCAGTGTTTGGAGCGCTCCAGTGCCCTGATCACACAGGCTGAGCAGAGCTTGAAGGAGAACGACCACGCCCGCTTCCTTCAGACTGCCAGAAATGTCGCCGAAAGGTAGGTGGAGCGGCGCACCGACTTATACCACCTGCCTGTTGCAACAATATGCTAATTTCACTTCATTATAGCTATTAATAGTCCAGACAAGTGGGAGGCTTTTGACAAGTCATCCTGACTGGGGTTTTTGTCTCGCTTTTTCCGTGTGGAGTTGTGTCATCTTGTAGCAGGCTGCATGATAGTTGTCAGAGTATTTGGCAATAAGTCTTTGACTCTTTAAATCAAAACCTCTGCCCTACAATGAGTTTTCGATTTTTACCTCTGTGAAATCCACTTGAAGGGGCTGCTGGTGAAATCAGCATTTTATCAAAAGTCTTTGGCTCTTGCGATCAATGTCAGGCCTCTGTTGAAAATCATCTATCATTTAAGGGCCAGCTCTGCAGTTTTCCTTTCAACCCTCGCACTTCTGTAATACCCTCATTCCTTCGTCGTCCTCCTCCTGTAGATATTTTGCTCTGTCTCTTTCACAAAGACCTTTGCAAAAGCCACGGCTAGCACACTATCTTTTATTTGGCCTCGGCTCCACTTTTCTTTCAACCACCTGGCCGTGCACTTTATTGACTGACTGGTTTCTCTTTACTGAGGAACTGAAGTCTTAAGGACTAGTGCTGATCTGTCCTCCACTCTGCACTGCTGTGTAACCCTGCCAGCACTGTGGTTCTGGCTGGCTCAAGCCATAGACAGCTCACTGATGCTCAAAGCAGAAGTAGGCACAAGTTTCCACAAAGCTGTAGAGACTGTAGAGTAAGTCTGTCAGTGCATGTCTGCTTTGAGTGTGTTTTGACAACACCAAGGCAGACATTCTGAGTTGGATTGGATGTAGACATTTATTCTGAGACTATGAATTTCATGTTTGTATTCTTTTAAAATTTTTCCCTTCTCTTGCCCTTTTCCGTGTCTCTAATAATGTCTACCACCTCTCTCCTCTTGCCATCTCACCTCACTTCTCTGCTCTTATTTTTCCATCTCTTCATCACCTCTCATCTTTTCCTGCTCCATCCCTCTTTTCCTCGTCACCTCATCGAACCTCTCATCCCTCCTTCTCTACCATTTACTTTGCTCGCCCCCGTGTCCTGACAACTCAAAAGGGTTGCAATGGCCACGGCTTCCTCGCAGGTGCTCATCCCAGATGTCAACTTGAATGAGGCGTTTGACAACTTTGCTCTTGACTTCTCCCGAGAGAAGAAGATTCTGGAAGGACTAGATTACCTAACAGGTAAATTCACATCCTGTCAAATCTGCAGTAGATATGTTAACAGTCGTCCTGCTGCTGTCTTGGTTTTGTTTTTGTTTTTTTGATTCACTGTTTCAAAGAACAAAACTGTTCTCTAAAACCTAAGAAAACTTTAGAGCCTTGTCACATAAGCCCTTTTCAGACATGGAAAACACAACTTTGCTGCCTTATTCAATTCAATTTTATTTATATAGTTCCAAATCAAAACAGCAGTCACCTCAAGGTACTTTACATTGTAAGGTAAAGACCCTACAAAGAAATACAATACAAAGAAAACAGCGAAAACCCAGACAATCACATGACCCCCCTATAAGCAAGTGTTTTGGTGAAAGTAGGAAGGAAAAACTCCCTTTTAACAGGAAGAAACCTCCTGCAGAGCCACGCTCAGGTAGGGGCAGCAATCTGGCGTGACTGGTTAGGGGTGAGGGGAGGAAGACAGGATAAAAACACACGTTTGTCCTGTTTGACATTCTGTAATTCACAAATGCGAGTTATCAGACTTTGATTTTCACATTTGGACGGCAACTGAAACCAAAATACACAAACCTATCTTTTCCTGAGGGAAGAGAGTAATGTTATTTTATGGTTCTTTCAAAACCTTAACCTCTGTTGACTTTATTGCTTTTCGTGGCACCTTAGGTGTCTCCCTTTCAGACAGAAAAGTCATCTGGCCTTAAGGAGCAGCAGATTAACTCAACAAATGCTCATGCTTTCTATGACAGTTACAAAGTATAAGTTATCTAAGATTGTGTTGGACAAAAAAGCACAAAGGAAGCTTTTCTAACTCTGCTCTATTTCCTCATACATTGCTATCTTGTACTTTGATCTTTGTGAACCCTGATCTCATATGTCATCTGTTTTTGGATGTCAACACCCTCTCTTTAATTAAAGTCTTCATTGGCCAAAACAAAACACAGGCTCACACCTGTTCAGAAGTTGTGTTCGTTTGTTTGCTATATGGCTCCATGCCATTCAGACTTCTCCACGTTGAATGTGCTGCCTAAATATTAATAGGTCAGACCAAGAAAGGGTGTGATCACGATCTTTACAAAAGTGACTGGGGTTTTCATTCTGACACAAAGCCAACACATTCATATGCCCTCAGATAAATGAAAACGAATGTCTGAAAGACATTATGAACACACCAAAACTCCCCTTTAGAAAGACAATTACCTCGTGTCCACTTAGTGTCAAATTCAAGTAGTAAAAAGTTTACGCAGCTGTTGAGACGTATTATATTTCTGAGAATTAAGACAAAATGACTTGATGACGCTTTCTAACATTTATTTTATTTGATCGTGTTCTTGTTTCCTCCACACGTAGCTCCCAACCCTCCATCTATAAGAGACGAGCTGTGCACCGCCTCCCACGACACCATCACTGTTCACTGGACGTCTGAGGACGAGTTCAGCGTCACCTCCTATGAGCTGCAGTACACGATCTACACAGGCCAAACAAACTTCATCAGTGAGTAACACACACTCAATAGAGGGGAAGAGTAAAGAACAAGGCAGAGCATACTCATTGGACATGATGCTGTCTCACAGTAACAAGGTCCTAGGTTCAAATCCACCATGTTCCAGGTTTCAGTGTTCTCCTCACGTCTCTGTGGGCTCCCCCTGGATATTCCAGCTTCCTCCCACAGAACGAAGTGGGGTTAGGTTATTTGATGATCCTAAATTGGTTGTCTGTGTTAGCCCTGTGACAGATTAGTGACATGTCCGGGGTCTACCCTGCCTTCCAACCACCCTGAATTAAGTGGAGATTATGGATGAATGGATGCTAACTGAAACTGAACAAAACTTTAGGAGTCCCATGTATTTTTGCATTCTCTCACGTAGAACCATCCACAGTTACTTTCTCCCCCAACCATTTTTCGGATGAGAGGGGACAGCTGACATGCTGCAATAGTTTTAAATCAATTTTATTGGCTGACTTTTTACTAGTCCCCCACATTGAAATGAATCTGGTGCCACTGGCTGTCACATAGCCCTCCCATTGTTTATGCGTTTCTTTTCATGCACTGTGCATGATGCACTTCAATTGACTTTGACAACTTCTCTTCGACTGCAGTTCTATGGACCACTGACTGCACGATATTTTCACGGACTGCTTCTGCTCAGGCTGTTCATTCTGTTGCACTTCCGTCCTTTTGCTGTTGCCTAGCCCCACCAGCTCTAATTTCTTCTCCATTTAGTTGCATCCTCAATTACAGCCCGTGTTTGTAGCCTGGAATTGTGTGACCCTGCTGCTGTTGTGGTATTATAAGAATCGTCTAGTTTTTATCATAAAATATATATAAAATGTACATCTATCTACACAGAAGCACTAAGCAAACCATTTTCACTGACCTCTCTTCGGGTTTAAGAAACAAAGCGCTGCAATCATTTCAGCATTACTTAGTCTTATTTTGATATGTTCAATATTTTATACCAGCTGTGTTGGATAACCTGGATTTTTTTTTTGTCTTTTTTGTTTTCCATACTTGTATTTTTAGAGAGATGGAGCTGAGTTATCAAGAGTACTCATTATAAAATAGGCCATACAGTGCATACTGTAACACAAGGGGATGCCTGAGAGAGAATCACATATTTGTTTAAGCAGTGTGAAAACTCAGCAGACACAAAAACAGTTCACAGTTTTAACCTTCCCCATTAATCCTCAATACCTCAATCCCTATATGAGTACCATATTTTTTATTTCAGGGCTGTAACAGTACAATGTACTTGTGATATTTCCCAAACATTTATTCTGCTAGCAGATCAAAGTCGGAAAGAATCAAACAGATTTAATCTAACTAAACACGACCATGATGAAAGTGTTTTGCTTTCAGTGCTTTTCCCGTTAGATATGAATTGCAATTACTAGAGGTGTTTTATAATAGAACAGAGATCATACTGCATACTTATAAGAGCAAATGCTTAGTTTTCAGAGCAAATTTCAATCCACTATCACCGTCACGTGGCTGACTCAGCAGGCTCCTAATTCTAGTATTAAAATCTGAAATATTACCTTCTTTTACTGGCAGCTTTTTCTTGACCTCATCTAAAAACATCATGAGATCAAGTAAAGGCTCAATGACAGGTGTGTAGGAGAATTGGTGAGGATTTAAAATGTGGTGCACAGAGTATCGGACCGCACTTGCAGTAACAATGTCACGCCAAATGTGCGCCATGTTGAACCTGCAATGTTGAGAAGATGGCCAAATAGGCGAGAAAAACTAATGAAAAACATCTTTATTACAAAGGCTGGACTTTTACGGCCAGTCCTCATACCCTGAATGTTTAGAGCCAAGCCCTAAATAATTCTGCTCCTGAATAACAAAGGTACCAAAAAAAAGCAATGCACACATTTCTGTATATGGTACTTTAACACTATCTTCATTAACAAATGGAGGGCTCTGGATCTGATGACAGATAATATTTGGTCTTCTACACATCACACAGATTACACGCTGTTACGCACAGATTTCAGGTCTATACACTGGAATACTTTATAACAACTCACGTCTCCAGCTGACTCTCAACCTGCAGCACCACAAACAGGCAACATCAATTTCTATCAGAAGAATTAACCCTTGTATCAAAAACATATTGATTCTCCTTTTGCCTCCTCTCAGTAATCTGAATTGCCGTGCGGTTATCAGTGAGAAACGCATACTTAAGACCCGTGCTCAGACTGTATTATTTAGGTTAGCAGATTACATGCTTCCTCATCAGGACTGCTGGTTTTTGAGCCGCTAAGTTGCGCTGCTCTTGGCAGAATGGTAGTTATTATCAAAATGAACTGGCTGCATCTTTGTAAGTAGCACGCTATTAGTAGATCACCCTGCAATCACACTAATTTGACCTGCTTAGCCAATAAAGTGGAATAAAATTTATTTTCCTGCTGAGGAGCGTAACTCCTTTCCAGCTCCTTGGAAAGGACCCAAATAAAATTCCCTTCATCCATCCATCACAATCCCAGCAATACAGCAATGGGCGTTACCAATGCAAACTGAGTTTTAAAGAAAATTAAACACATTTTGATGAAGCTCATTATCTTGAGAGCGTGCATTCTTCATGCAAGAACATGCAAGACTTCATACTACTCTTTGACAAGCAGCAGATTTTTATTACAGCAGCGACACAGTCATAGTTCACCAGTGCATTTAAAAGGATGTTTTTAAAACCTCAAAGTACATCAGTAGGTTATGTACGCAATAGAACATGTACTTACTTTTAACATTTAGCTGATCTGCACCACTTTCTCAATTTTGATAAGTGTGTTCATGAACATTGAGATGATGCATCGTTTCTTCTCCTTCTATTAAAGATGATCCAGTGCATCCTCTGCTAAAGGAGGTAATAAAGGAAGCAATGAAGCTACTTTTCTTAGTATTTGTTTCATTTGGTCACCACGCAGCTACTTCTGGGTCACTTCTCTCATTTAGGAACCAGGACTCAGAGCACAGGTCTTCTTTTTCTTCTTCTTCTGAATCTTTTTGAATCCTTTAAAGTCAAACAGACTGTCGTCCTTTTCAGGTTTTTACACTTAAACATGGTCTTTCCCTTCATGACATTATTGGGCAATTTAAGTGCACATATTCAAATGTCTTTATAGCAAAAGACAGCGTGGCAGTAAAATGATGCAGCGATAAATTATGACACTATTGCCAGTAAAAATCTACATATTGGGACACAGGCAGAAATTATGCTTATTGTTTTATTTTCTAATTAGTTTCTAATCATTAGCTCTGTGACTGACTTGTTATAATGCTACTAGCAAATGACTAAAATTTGAGGCACCATTACATTAAATATAAATGTGTATTTTAAGGGGGTTTGAATGTTATTTAAAACATGTTAGTATTCAAGTGAGCAGTATTCAGTTTTTTGACATTTAAATGCAGAAATATATATATTATACCTTAGAATGACACAAACATAATATTCCTAAATGGGATTTTATGCATTTTTTTTCCACCTAGCTTTTGTTTTCTAATCAGCACTATAACCGAATGTCTATCGCGATGTAAATGAAGTGAAAGAAAGGCCACTGCCAAGGAGAAAACAAACGGATGAACTGGTGAAAATCAGAGTGGATAATGGGTACATAGGGGAGGTGAAAACCACTTAGAAGAATGTGATTAACGTACATAATCGTGCACATTCAAGCACGTACGCACACAAATACACACACAAACACCTGTGCCTCTCTAATCTTTTCATCTCCTCTTCTCTCTTCTCCTCTATGTGGCCTGACATTTCTCCATCTAACCATGCAACTCAAGTGCTCTAGCCATTTGAAACATCAGGATACATTTCAGCTATGATAGACTGAGTGACTCAGATATTCAGCCGTGTGCTGCCACAGAGTCCTTAGAGATTCGTAGGAGAAACTGAGAAATGGAGAAATCCATTTAGCCCAGTTTGCCACTTGAGTTTTTACCATAGTATTTTTCTCTAACTTTCCAAGTGGCTAAATGCTCCCACTTGAGTGCCATCCTGTCTCTCTCCTTTTTCTCGCCTGGCCACATCTTCAGACTTGGCCTTCCCATGAGGAGGAGAAGTGGGGTTGTGGTGCCTTGTGAACCCTGCCTTTGCAGGATCATCCAAGCAAAGCGGCAGAAAATAGAATCAGCAAGTGAAACCAAATACCATCTTGTGTGTGGCTGCTACCTGTGGCCCTCTGAAAGTTGTTGTGTCTAGTGCTGTTGACGAATGCGGGTGCCATCTGCCAACTGGCATCATGGATTATCCAGTTACACGTTTACTTCCTCATAAATATTTGTTTTTCCATCTTGATTTTTAACCAGATTTGACTGTGAAAGTCTTCATTATCATTTTGAGGCTTGTCTGTGTATTTCTGTTGAGGCTCTTAAACACACTTAGTTGTACGCTATTTTATTTTATCCTTTTTCATTATATACTACAACCTTCTAATGTCATAACACCTTGGAAAATATTGAGAGAATCAAGTCGGGACATTGCCGTTGCCTGTTCTCACATATAGCACCCATCAGCAACTCTTAATGCTTCAAGTGACGCCGTGCATGCCAGAGGCAGAACACGCAACACTCGTTGGCATGCTGTGAAATCACAGAACAGTTACTTGCTTTATTCTCACAGACGCACGTAAAAACATTTAATTACCTGTTCTTATGTACAGCTTGGGCAGTGTCAGGAAAAGTTCAGGGCTACAGAACATGGGTAAAACAGCATAAAAGGTCATAATAGAGTTGCCATAAATGATCTTTTTACATATATACATTTAGTATAATTCAATTCAGTTTTATTTATATAGCGCCAAATCACAACAACAGTCACCTCAAGGTGCTATATATTAGACCCTACAATAATACATACAGAGAAAAATCCAATAATAGTATGAAAAACTCCCTTTTAACAGGTAGAAACGTCCGGCAGAACCAGGCTCGTGGAGGGGTGGCCATCTGCCGCGACCTGTTGGGGTGGGTCCTCATATTCCACATAATGCTGCTTTGCTTTTTAATAGTGTAAATAAATATCTGTCTTCTTAGAAAATAGGTAGTTAGTACCTTAGGATAGAGCCAGCTTAGTTTTTTCTAGTCTTTATGCAAAGCCTTTTACACCTTGGCTCTATCATCAGTGTGTACAGGAGAGTGGTATTAATAACTAATTATGAGTACAAAAACAAGTAGCTGTATTTCCTGATACACTTTCTTTGCGATATGAATAATATCTACCACAATTACACTTGCCTAAAAAGAAATGCAGCATCCGCTTTGTTTGGGAGTAGTAATTTCCTTCTTTCCCTCTGCTTCCATCTCCGCATGATATCAGCCACTTTCCCCGTTCCTGTCGCCGGTTTGTACTGTGTTTCTGGGAGGCCTGCCTGGTAATCGCGCTAGCAATATCTGCCTGCTGTCTCCCTCCGCCACCTGTTATTCATGTGTGCTCGTAAACATTGCCTGTGGTGAAATATTAAAATGATTATCACAGGTGAGAAGCAGATTCACAGTGGGCGCAAGGGAAGCCCAAAGTGCAGGGGTAAAAAATTGCGCTTTGTGCATCTCAATAGGGAACAGTTCTGAGATTGATCCACACCAGATCAGTCTTAGAAGCGATATAATACATTAAGAGTAAATGGCGATGAGATTTCAGTCACTGTTGAAGGCCAGTCAGACAATATTAACCTGTACAAGTAAAGTAAGATGAGCACACACACACGTATAGGGCTGTTTTATAAGAAATGAACAGAGGACTAAGACATACCGATGCAAGGACGCAGTGAGACACACGCTGTCACCATTAACTTTATATTGCATCATCAAAGACAAACCCTATTGCGTTCCCCAGATATTTCATGTTGCTCTTCCCTTCTCGTCTGCCTGCTTCCGAGAAAACGGCAACACAAACAGATGCACAGACATACTGTACATATACATACACAAGCTCTTGATGTCTGGATGCACAACGCAAGCTGATCTACTTCCTCTCTGTAGTCCCTCGCTTTCTCTTTCCCAAATGGCTCATTCACATACACCGCCACCATACTTTGTAGCCACGGTGCTTTCCAAAGCTAGTGTCAAGAAGCTCCTTTCATTGGCAAAAGTAGCAATAGCATATTGCTGCGCACTGACCTAATTTTATTTAGCAAAAATGGAGAGGTGCTATAGAGATCAAAAGCTTTAAAAATGAAAAGCAGCGTGAAGTCCTTCTCTCTCATCTTTCCCATGTATCTCTTTCTGAAAGCCCACGTAACACTGTAGTCTACCTAATTTCTGCAGGATGCAGCCAAAACGACAGGTGGGTGGCATAAATTTTATGACAACAAGGGACAGCTGTCACAGCAGAACAACAGTCTTGATTTTCTTTTCTTTTTTTTTCGAGTGAAACAGCAATAGGATTTCATTGTTAACAGTGCATGCATATTTGCAAATCTAGGATGAAATAAAACACATTTGCATGTAAAATGGATCGTGTACCTGGTGTAAAGGTGTAAATTAGGTTCTGTCATATTAAAGGAAGACGTGTTGCTTGTGCTTTCTTTGTCTTAGAAAAGCTTGTGTAAAAAATGTAGCCCCAACTCCCACTCCAGCCTTAAGAGTCCTCTCCCCTCATTCATTCTTAAAGGCACCTCACTTTTAAAGGCCTTATTTGCGTCCTGTGAAGTATTTATATTTACAAGCAGACTCTCAGCCATTACTTATGCATGCTGTTTCCATCTCACTCAATAATTCACAATGCATCCTCACCAGATGGGACAAGGTAAGCATGGCCCAGAGAACTCTCTCCCTTTCCGTGTTTTTTATTTCCTTTTAATTTTGCTTTGGGAGGAAGGATGAGACAATGAAAAGGGTGGTTATTCTACTTTCAACTCTACAAATGTTAGGCTCAGCTGTGGTTCTACTAAACAAGATGCTTTTTTGGTTTTGGCAATGGCTTTTGGGGGGGTTTTTGTCGTTGTTTTTTGGATGTAATTTCGTAATTTCACAGTTCTTTGTATAAACTGCCTCTAAAATGTTTGCCCATAAAATAGAATTTCTGTATAGTCTCCAGTTGGCACATCTTGGTTTTATTATTCATGCTGTCAGTTCATTCATTTCATTTTAGCTATCGGCGTTATTAATACACTCGTGTTGTTCACGAAACCATGAAAGTGTGATCAGTTTTTGGGTTTCTGTTTTTTCCACGTCCTGTATGATAGCCTTTGGAAAAGGTACGCAATATAACATGTCACGCAATGTTCATGCATAAAACGTAAGCACAGCAGCTCCAAACTTGGCATGTTTTGCAATATCCATTTTGCATAAATCAGCAATCCTCCCCTAAAATCCTCCAAAGCAGCTGCATAAATCTCACCTTGTGTTCAAAGTTGCCTATTTCATCTTTGAAATCAGGAAACATACCTTGATTACCACGAGAGTGGTAGGTCAGGTAATTGTGCGATAACAGTGATTTTAATGTGTTAAATCAATCCAGTTATTTCACGCTAGAGTAAAGCCAAAGGAGCACCCCATTGTGGGCGATCAACTCTTTAGCTCACAGCCGAGATTTCCTTTTTTTATCTTTCACAGTCGGCTACATCTCAGAGACTGAGAAGACTGTGTTTAGAAGCAGTTGACTGCACAGCTTAACTGGCATTACCAACTCTATACTGCAAGCTGCTTTAAATCAAAGTGCCCACCAAATAGGGTCATGCTGTTACTGCCTGTGTTTCCATACATTTGAACATTAAAGGCAATGACAGTCTTTTGCCTTGAGGCGCTTACTTCAGAGATTTATATTGTGAGTTCCTTGTTCGTAATGGCTTATAGTTTTAGCTTAGTGAACGCACAATATTGCCTCAGGGGAGTTTGTCATGCTAAACCTGATGTAAAAGTACTGTAATGGGATGGATTAGTATGTAGACATAAATGTTGCATAACATGGAGAGCCGTGTGGTCTCTGAGCTCCTTATTTGGGTGGGGATGACTCACTTGGGGGCTTTGAGGAAAAATAACCCTCCTCTGGTCGGAATTGAGAACAGATTTTACTCTTTTGAACATCACTGGAGAAAAAAGGTTCTTAGCAGGACACACTAACTCTGCTTACCTTAAAAGCGGCAACATAACCTTGTTACTAATGCTGTGTGTACTTGTGTGTGTCTCTGTGGCTCTGCCAGGCTTGTACAACTCTGCAGACAGCTGGATGATCGTACCTAACATCAAGCAGAACCACTACACGGTGCACGGCTTGCAGAGTGGCACCCGTTATATCTTCTTCGTCAAGGCTATCAACCAAGCAGGAAGTCGCAACAGTGAGCCAGCCCGCCTCAAAACCAACAGTAAGTGAAGGCACATGTTACACTTCTGCCAGCCTTTTCATGAATATTTACAAGCCGTGTTATTTGGGTTTGGATATTTAATACAGCTAAAAGTTTGCATCTCTCTCTGTATCATATGTGCAACATAATGTTGTCACGACTGAGTGTTTTTCCCAAAGGATTGTCTTTGATTTACAAGTGAGTGGCAGATTTGCTGCTGATTCAGAGCTAGTTTAGATTATTACATTGTATATGCATGCATGAAAGGAGAAAGCAGCAAGAGTGCCAGCAGTGCCTAATGTATTTCTGTCACAAACACTCACTCACACTCAAAGCAATTCACTGTAGGCCATGCAATCTTCACTGAATAATTTTAGTCTAAATGTGTGAGCAGTTAAAGAAAAAACAAAAAGTATAATGTAAAAAAATTTAAAGGCATATTTCCAGAAGGTAGGTTTTCATCATTCTCTGATGTGGAGAATCAAAAAGTTGACAATTTTTCAACAAAAAGTATTTATGTCAAAAATGTGTTTGGACATTTCTTGAGTAGACATTTGATATTACGATATTCTTACAAGTGCAATTTCAAAAAAGTTGGTACTGTGCAAAATGTAAATATAGACAGAATTTAATGGTTTGCAGACCTCAGAAAACCATATTATATCAACAATACAACATGTTGGCAATATCGTTACCTTTTGGTGTGTTGACGCCATCGATTTCAAGAAATTGTAAACACTGTAAAAATGGAAAATTATGGCTTTATGACTGTACGTGTACATGTATATGAGTCGCCTAGCTTAATTGTGCTCGGAATAGAAGGAGCCTGGAAAATGCTTCATACCTTCCTTGGTCAGTAGCGACTTGTTGGCTGTACATACAGACTTCATATATACATACGCTATGATGATTATCGTAAGATCTAAAGTTAATCTCTGACTACATCGTCCATCAGCACAATACCACTACAAATTCTGCAAAATGACACAAAAAGTATCCTACATGGATAATGCTCTAGTAATAACACCACAACTAGTGTGATGGTAAGATTAAAAGTATACTGGGATATGGGTAAGGAATCCTCACACACTTATTTTAGCTTATAGAGTTCACATCCTGAATGGTTTGTACATAGAAGATAGAATTGTAACGTTTACTTATCACATTTTAGCCACTTTTTGTCAGCGTAGGTTTACTGTTATCACCCTCTCTCCACCAAAAAGTGTGTATTTGAGTTACAAGGATGTGCATACTTACTTTTTGAAGTATGTACATACAGTACTTTTGGTAGCAAGACCCTTGACAAGTATTCTGTGCTTTGACACACATTAAAGTGTACAAGTAGCTGAATTAAATAAACTGTGCACGAGAGAGCTTTTCCACGTTTTTCCTCTCCTACACACCTGTCAGATTACAGTGAGTTGTGCAACAGTACAACTTATTTTTTACCACTGCAAATGTTACAGGGATTAAACCTGCAGTACTCTGAGCACCAGCACCTCTGTCACCAGTCTGTCGCAGAACTGATATGGCATCCTCCCTTCTTCTATAGATGTACTCATTTTGTTCTTACCGCGTACACAGCAGTTGTTTTTCCTGCTTGGAGAAATTTCCACTGTTTTTATAAGACTTTTTAATTGTCATCCTTTGGATTCTTTGTTGTTTCTCTTTTGTTTCTTTTCTCCTGTTTTCTCCCTGAGGTAGAGATTGCTGCTGTCAAAGCTCGCCTCAGACTTGAACTATTTTCCATTGCTTTAACATGCTTCTTTTTCCCTGTAACAGTACAAGCTAGTAAAAAAATGCAGTTTTTAAGGTTAGCTAAATGTGAGCAAATAAACTTCATAAAACCGCTGATACTCTTTGGGGCATGTAAGGTTAGAGTCAACTTGAAGAGATAGAATAGTCTTAAAAATGCTTAACTCCTTTGGGACATGGGGGAAAAATATTGCCTTGCCAAACATTATGATGTGGTCACTGGTTAGAATTGCATGGGAACATAATTAAATTGTGACCACATTTTAACAATGCATGGCCACAACAGAATGTGTTGTTTACTGATCACACTGGATCAAGTCTGTGCCACTAAATAGACATTGTTAACATTTACTTGTCAGTACACTACACCAGGTCCAGTGACAAAACTAGTGACAAACACCACAGAGGTTATTTATTTGTATTTTAAAATAAACCACTATCCGTAGTTTGTAAGTAGCTGTTTCTGTGTGGTTCCTGCTGATTTTGAGTGATTATTGTGAGTGGTCTAAACATTTATTCCAGATAATAATTTTGTGTACTGACAGTCTTGTTTAGTTTTACACCTAGATCTGATTCAGTGTTGTCCAGCAGTCTGGATTTATTGATGGATTCTGTGACTATTTTTTCCTTTGCTGAAGTCTTACAGCACCAACCTCTCTGTAATTTGGGGCTTCTTGGTTGCACTGCAAGCTACAATGAATGTCAAATTTAAGTCCCCTCTAGAGGCTCCCACATCAAGTGATAAGGTAATATGTTAGTGCTGCTTGACAACAACCATGATGAATATTGCAGGGTATCATCATAATTTATCACTAGTTCAACTCAAAGATGAATCATTCTTAACATTCCTCTTTTAAAAACAGTAAAAGAGACGTCATGGCTGTATCTACAAAGTCACATCACCCACAGTCTATTTTGCGGGAATATTCATCAGGTTCAGCTGTGGCATATAATAAGTTAAAACCTCAGCGATATCGCTAATTTAGGATGTGCCCCAGGGGTGCTCAATAAAATTTTAAAATCAGTCTAAAATTGCAGCCGAAGTGCAGTGAAGCAAAAATGCAGCTGATATGCCAGCTCATTTCAGCCTATGCCGGGAGTGGTTTTTAGGATTAACTGTCATCAGGATACACTTGGAATATATAGGCATAGTTAAGGTTTGAACCTTTTTTACTTTATGTCACTGATTTAACATATTTTAGTATTAAGTATTCGTCTTAGCAGGCTTCTAGAAAGCACTATCACCCTCCTCACCAGCATATCCTTTTTTCCACTGTATGAGATACTGCCATCTGGAAATTTCCCAGTTTATTTCAGTTCAGTAAAGCTTTATTGACATGATATGGTCAGAGATTGTCTATTGACAGTTTACAGTAATCTTTTTATAATACATGAAATCTCTGTTTGTTTGTCAACTCTTCCTGCATGATCAGGAGTTGAGCAAGGCTCCCTGAAGGTTCTCATCTATATCAGAAACTACAACATCAAGCGTGTTGCCTAGCAACCACTTACCAACAGGCTAAAACAATCCACTTGTTGAGTTTTGAGTTTATGCACTTTCGACGACTTATAAAAGCATACAAGGATTTTTAATTCACAGCAGTGACATTGAGATATGATGTGATCATGTTGCCTAGCAACCTACCAATAAACTAAAAAGACCCAAATATAATGTGCATACACAAATACCACCTCAGGAAATCATTTTTATTTTGCGACAACATCAAATTTTTTCATTATGCATCATGTTGCCTAGCAAACACCTACCAGTGGGCTAAAATCACAGTCTAAACTATACTGTACTACACATAGTGAATAATTTTACAATACCTATATTTAAACAATAGTGTACTGACTGCATAAAAAGTTGTGATATATGTAGTAAATACTGGTTTTATGGTTGACATTAAAGAGAATCATGCCTGGCTTTACTAATAAACTGAGGTCAAATGCATTATGTATATTATATAGAAATATGTATACTCTTAACCGTATGAACAGAATAGTAAGTCACCATGAGCTCTCATGTAAGAAACAGTCAGACCCACCCACACATAAACGAAATCTCTGTCCACTGCCTATTACCATACATATTTGCCACTACAGCATAGTGCAAGATAGCACACTACATGACAAAGTATATCATATGCATTAGTATAATGCACTACATAGGCTAAAGCTGTAGTTTAGTGCAATATTGAATGATTTTCTCTCTCCCCCTCTACCCCCACGCTGTCATTCTTCCTCTCCTCTGGCAGCCTGTGCTATCAGGGGAAAGAAGCTTGTCCACCCACAGCCAACAGTGGTTGAGATTCTGAGTCGGTGATTGGCAACCAGCATTTCGTTCTGCTGTAATGGTTTAGACAAGCCATCAAAATAACAAAAAACATTAATATTTTTATCCATGATTGAGGTTTTCATTATGACACCTGTGTTTGTGTCAGCCTCTTCACATGTTTTTGTCCCTCATTCTCCCTCTCCTCTCCCACTTTATTCTTGGCAGAAGAATTGGTATTGAGATTACAGAGCCTCACTCATCTGTTCTGGTGAAGTCGAATAGTGATTTTGGATTAAAATGGGTCACAACAAAACCGATCACAGATATCTCACTTTGACAAGCTTATTAGAGTTTTTTCCTTCTGACTGCTGCTCTGTGGGCTCAAGTAGCAAGCTTTTTGAGCTCAGAACTTGCACTTGAAGTCTCTTTTTTGTCTGTGACTAGATTGGAAGGTTTAGCTGTCTCAGTATTTTAGGATGAGGGGATCTGGGGGCTTTTAACCTAAGCTCATCATATTTCAGGCAGAGGGTTGCAAGCAAAGAGCATTTTGACATGTAGCACTACCAGATACTATAAAGTCATGCATCACAATCCTGCCTTTTCAACAACATGACTCCTTAAATTGCTGCAGATCATATTTGGGATTGCAGCAACTCTCAAACCTCAAAACAAGGTGAATTCCCGAAGATATTAATAGTTTTAATAATTATAACAATTTAAATTTTATGAACTGAAACTAACAAATATGGTACACAGACTCAGAGAGCCTAACTAAATGTGAACAAGTTTCCTAATAAGCACAGATGTTGACTTAATCGCAGGCAAATAAACTGAATAAACTCGTCTTATTTGACCTCAGAGGACACAAATTGCAATTTAATGCAAAGCGCTGAATGCATAAGGAAATGCTTAATATATTACACCAATTACCATCACAAATTCTAAAAGACATTTTATGGGAGCTGATCGTGTTAAAATAAAGTGAAGGAATTCGACATGGCCTTTGTTGTTTTTTTCCGTTTGTTAAGGTCTTTTTTTGTTATGCAGCAGCTTGTTGTGGCCCCAAACTTTTCATGTTCCGCTTTTGTGTCCCTGTCTAACCCCTTTCTTGGCACGCTGGCCTCTGTTACCCCTGGCTATGGCATATGATCGCCTCGTCTGGAGTCTATTTTTCAATCTTTATGCCATCTGTCAAATAATCTCAGAGGTCATGCTTATCCTTTTTTTTTTTTTTTTTTAAAGATGATACACCTTTCAGTCTTAACACTGGGCAGCCCTACAGGTATTAACACCAAATACTTTAAACATTTGTTTTAAAGTCTTCTTCGTATTAAAAGATATTCAAGAAGTTGGATTATTATGTTAAATGTTTAAAAGCATATAAACTGCTTCATGTGATCTCATTAGGAGCTAAAAACATTTTCATCTTTCATCTTACCAACAGCTCTCTGTAGTCCAGTCCACATTTCCGCCTGAAGGCAGCATCTTGAAGCTACTCAACAACATTTTACAATTAAAAAGGAGTAAAATAAGACACCTGCTCATTTTCTGCAACAGAGATTTCTATCTTTTTTTTTTTGTATATACTACCCATCTCAAGTGTTCAATCTTTAAATGGTTTCATCCTTTTGAAATTCAGGTTGGCTTGATTGAGACAACGTTTAAAATCATGTCCTAGAGCTTTCACTGGCTTTTGAGGTCAGTCTAATAAAAGATGAACCTCGAGTGCCTGAAAGTGAACAGTGGCACTAACGCTGGAGCATATGGAAGTATCACTTTGCTGTGGGATGCTCGCAGCCAACATGTGAAGTAACTCACAGCTTTTTGAATAACATATGAATTAAGCATGATGCTAAGAGGGGCATGTGCATGTACAGTACTGCGCAGAAGTCTTGAGCCACTCCTCATGTCTCCATATTTTTCTTCCTAGTTTCTTTCAACTTTTCAAAGGGGTCTTGAGCAAAAGTGCTCCAGCCTTTGTGAAATTTTTCAGTTTCTCATTTTCAGTTCAGTCATTCTGTCTTATCATTTTTAGATGAAAGTGGGAGATTTTTAGTTTGTTAACAGGTGAAGAAATACATTTTAGACTTTCGTTTAAATCGGCGGCATGGTGGCACGGTGGTTAGCACTGTTGTTGCACAGAAAGAAGGTCCTGTGTTCAATTCCACCATCAGGCCGGGGTCTTTTTGTGTGTTCTCCCCGTGTTCGCGTGGGTTCTTCCTGGGTACTCCGGCTTCCTCCCACAGTCCAAAGACATGCTGTTAGTGGGGATAGGTTATTATAATGGAGAAGGGTTATTTGAGCAGTCAAAATTGCCCGTGGGTGCGAATGGTTTGTCTCTGTGTGTTAGCCCTGTGACAGACTGGCGACCTGTCCAGGGTGTACCCTGCCTCTCGCCCTATGACAGCTGGGATAGGCTCCAGCACCCCCTGCGACCCTGAAAAGGATAAGCGGAAGCGAATGGATGGATGTTTAAATTGTCATCAGTATGTATGTAGTAAGTCGGGAGGAAATTATGGCAGGAAGTGTCTACAGCTATCTGTAAACCACGGTTGAGGATATGTCATGGATTCGTTCTGTATTTTAGTCAGTGGTGTTTGAGAACTTGTCAAAACTTATGTAATTATGAACACTGAAAAACACCGTCACATTTTGACCCACCATCCAATATCATCTAAAAAGAGTCTGTAGCAGCAGCTAACAGACCCTCATTCTGAAAAAGTGATAAACGTTTGCCTAAGAGAGTTCAGACTTTGTTGAATAATAAAGGTGGGCAAATCTTGACTTTAAAGCTTGTTAGAATTGTACAAACTGATTTTGCCTTATATACTAAATTTAGATGTATGTTTGGACACGTTTCAATAAATCACCGCACCTATTTCTCATTTTCCGACATATAAGAAAAAATGAAGGGTTGCTTAAAACTTTTGCACAGTGCTGTACAAGCAGGAGTGCTTGTGTGACCTTTTAGTATCACAACTGTGCATTTACCTCAGATTGAACTGTGACCAGGTTTCTACATGACTGTCTTCAAAAAATGGAGCCAGAAACCTACAGAGACGCAGAGAGAGCGTGTGCAAGTGGATGAAACGTGACAGATTGAGAGTGAGAAAGGAAGAGTGTTGGGTGAATAAAAGACACCAAATAGCTCTTTGCAGGGATGAGTGTCTGCAGATGTGAGTGCCCTCAGACTACTGCTTTTACCCAATAATACAACCCAGGCCTCAGCAACGTAGAGAGATGGGTAAAAGTGCAATATGCCAGTCCAGTTACACTTTGTAATTCTTCAATGGGAAACACATTCACTTTAAACAAGCACAGAGTGGTGTTATTAAAGTACAGAAAAAGCACGTTTTCTTTTTATGACTCGTATTCTTCACAGATATTTGCTTTATTGTTCTTTAATATATCTTTTATTTATTATAGAAAAAATTATGATAGTAAAATATTATTTTAAATTGAAGCATTTAGTCATTAAAAAAATGTCTTTTTTGAAGACGACATAATAATGATTACATTTGTGCTTAAGCAAAAAAATATTTTTATGCATTTTTAAGCATTAAATTCAATTAAGTTTGCATCTCTGCTCGGTCACAATTTATTAAAGTTGTAGCTCACAAAACAACAAGAACCCATATTAATCCAGACTGCTTTTATTACGCGGTGCCCTGTTTGTGCATTTTTTTAATTGCCTGTCTGTCTCGGTAATGAATTCATATCAACAAGAAGCAAAGCTGCACTCAGAGTATGAAGCAGTTTGGTTATTTAGGACAGAGAACAGATTTAAATTTAGAATGAGTGGCTTTTTTTGCATGTTATGTAGATTGGTCTTACAGTTTATCATGCAGTGCCTCTCTCTATCTGTCTGTGTCTGACTGTTATTCCCACAGACAGTTGGAACGAGACGTCTGATTATATAGAACTGTAAGCAAATAAAGACCCTACCACTTTCTTGATCTACGACCTTATTATTTTGCAAAAATGTAGTTCCAGTTAGAGTGAAACAGAAAATAAAGCAGGATCTGCTCTTTGTCAAGTCAGGTTTTCAAACACCAGTAAAACACCAGCACACCCCACATCCAAGATCCTCTAGACTGCAAAACCAGACTCACTCACCAGTCAGTGAGTGATGTCACGGTGGCTGTGTCCATCTTTTATATACAGTCTAAAATTATTCCACACTGCAGGCCACTCACTATAGTCCTATGGAGCAGGCTGTCCCACTCATAACTTCTGATTTTGAAGTGCCGGTGCAGCTTGATTTCAACTATAAGTTGGAATTTCCTCAGCTAAGGCCATGAACAGCTTCTTTTGAACATGACAGGTTTTTTTTAAAGTTTTTTTTTTAATATTTCTAGCTATTACATTCTCATCTCCACTGATATGTTGTCAGTTTAGCTATGATAGTGTGTTTTTACAATGACCAGACGCATTCACATTCCAGCTTTCTGGCTTAACATTTGGAGCTGTCCCACAGCGTGAAGCCTCCACTGTAATTTTCTAGAACAAAAGAAACTGTCTGACGGAGGAGCACCAACAATATAAACCCAGGCTTAAATATGTCTTCATTTAGCAGCTCTATTGTTTTAACTAAAGACTAGCCTCTATTTTGAGTGAGCATATTGTTTATGTCTAAACAAAACCCAATCTGAATGAATACTTGCCTTCCTGTAGGCAGCAACTTTGCTGACAGTCAAACACTGGACTGTTGACTTAACAATGTTTGTCATTCTATTGGTAAACTATTCTGGGCAGTCATATTGTGTGTGTACAAAGCAGGGAGCCAGCAAACCCCAGAGAGTTTGTGGGTGTGTGTATGTGTGTGTTCCTCAGATCCTAGACACAATATTAGGTAAGCAGCTAAAATCCCAGCTGAAAATATCACATGTCAAGGTGCCCCAGGGATACACGTCCCTCCTCGTGTTAAAGGGCCTGCAATAATATTTACTCAGCATGCATCTCTGATGACAGGCCCCGAGCTACCACACACTCCTTAAAGTAAACAGTCGGAGGTAGAGATGAGATGAAGAAACAGGAGGTAAATCGGAGCAGAGGTTGGAAAGCTATAGAGGAGGAGAAGAGGAAGCGTCCACATAGAATAGTGGCACATGGTGCATACTGGGATTTTAAAGCATTCCTGGTATAGTTGATCTTTTTTGCATGTCAGTGCTACTTCTAACTCCCCGTTTGTTCTGATCTGTCAAATAAATTAAAAACAATAGAGAGACAGTCTGTGCATGCACAAAAAGTAGCCCTGGAATATCTCCATGACTTTGATTTTAAATAGATTAACAGTAAAATTAAATAAAGCAGTTCAGTTCTTTTGATTTAGGTGGTGCCAATTTGCAACACTCGCCTCAGGGCAATTTATAGCCTATAAAGACTCTATATTATTAAAAAGAAAGTCCCAACAATCAGACGCAGCACCAAATATTGAATTTCTCTCCAATTCCAACATTGTGTTTAACATACCTGTTATGTTTAGATCCGTATTCATTATGTATGCCCTTCTGGGAGGTATATGTCGAGTTCCACCTTCATTATGCAGCATGAGACAAAAAAACCCAAAATGCTGTCATTAGTCATAAAGAACTGTTTCCAAGAACAAGACAAACAATAATCCTGCAACAACTCGTCTGGCCCCCACGGGGCCCTGAAGTAACACTGGCAGTGGGATTTACGATTCTGTTTTTTAATAAATCCTCTCAGAGAACAGAGTTTGCAAACCAAAACTCCAAATGTCTCCCAGTTTGTCTCTACCTGTCACTTTGACTCTTTTTTTTTCTTTTTTGGAAAAGTTTTTGAAATTACTCTTTTTAGATGGGTGCCGTGTGTGCTTTCAATCAGGGGCATTCCAATTCAGAGGGTTTTAAAGCAACAGTGTTTAGGCTGCTTGTCAGGGGCAAATCAGTCTGAAAAGACATTTAAAAAGCAAAGTCTGACCTATTTAGCTGCCAGGCAACCTTTTAGAAGTCCCACAGCACCTTGAGTTGCTTGACAGTGAAAACAATAAATCACAGCTCCATAGGAAAACAAGCAATTGACACAGAATAGAACATCCCCCTAGCTGATCCAGTCTAGCATCAAACTCTGTAGTCCATCACTGTATGCACTGTCAAGAAATTTCATTATATGATGAAAAACAGCAAGAAAGTAGTTTTTTGGACAGATGTTAGCTGATTCCTCGATGCAATAGAGCTTCATTGTTTTCCATAAATGTAAGAATGAGCCACAGTGCCGCCCTCTTGGGAATGTTCTTTTATTAAGAAGTAGTTAAGAACTTTTAAGAAGTACTGATTGATGGCGCATTTATTTGCTTTGGTCTTCCCACATAGTGTTGCATCATTTCATCTTTCTTGTTGATATCCAAATATTCCATAGAGCTGAAGACAGCCAGGTCACTTCACTGCGTTATAAATAGCTTTGTTTTTATGAGCTGTCAGCGCTAGCACGTAGCGTTTCTCATTAGCTGAACGTGAGGCAGCTCAGTTTTATCATAAACCACAATAAAAGATCTTATTATTATCCTGTTATTGTTATCTTGAAGGTTACCAAGCCAATTAAACATCAGCTTTAACTTTCAAAGCCTATGGTGCCATCGTACGCTACATCGTCCTTCAGTGACATCCCATTCTTAATCTGTCAAGTTTAATATGATGTCCACTCCTAAACCTCATGCCCATCTTTTGCTGCTATGACAACTTCGACTCTTCTTGGAAGGGTTTCCATGAGGTTTAGGAGTGTGCAGCGGCTGCTCAGTCATGGAAACCCATTTCATGGAACTCACTAATTTGAAGGCTACATGAACTTTGGACCTTTGTAGCAACTGACTCTGCAGAAATTTGGCAAACTCTATGCAGTATGTGCCACTTTGTTATACTATCAATAACAGCTGACTGTGGAATATTTAATAGTGAGGAAATTTTATGACAAGACTTGGCAGCATGCTATCACAGTACCACTCTGGAATTCACTGAGACCCTGAGTGCGACCCATTCTTTCACGAATGTTTGTAGAAACAGTCTGCATGCCTGGCTGTTTTGATTTTGTACACCTGTGGCCATGGAAGTGATTGGAACACTGGAATTCAGTGATTTACTTTTTGCAGTATAGTATATGACCATGCTTTGTCATTTGTATTTTTGAGGCTGGCAGAGTTTTTTCTTATAGTTGCTCGCTGAAATTCATTAATTCAGCTGGTGAAAATGCCAGCAGGTGGAGGGGGCGATTGGGGTTGTGTTAAAATGCCAGACAGCAAACTGAATGTGAACGCTGGAAGCTAGAACGATCAGCATCTCACCAAGGAAAGCTTCATAATAAAGCCATGCTTTCAAGTCCCCTTTGATACATTTGCTATTTTTTTTCCTGCAGTGCAGCACATTTATGTGAATTGACACAACAAAAGAGGGAATACCGAGAGCGTGGCTTTGTTTTAGTGAATGATTACATTTCACACACACAAGCAAAAGCCCTGAGAAAGAATCTCGCTGGAAGAAGGGGGGGGGGGAGGCAGTCTTTCACATGCTTTTACTCTAACGAACCATCACAGACGCTTCCTTTCCAAAAATGGCTTCTTAATCACAGTGAAATTCTAAGCAGACCCAGACGCCTTACTGAATATTATTTTTCTAGCACTGGTCTCTGAAGACTTTGCCTAGTTCGTTAAAGGGTGAAACTGCAGAAGATCAAGGACTGCTGTTTGTCTTTGCTTTTTCACTACACAAAGACTTTTCCAGTTTTTGGAGAAGTTTTGTAGAAAGAGCCAAAAATTGCCCAGGAAGGACTGAAAAGAGAGGATGTGACACATAAACACTCTCGATGCCAAGAAGTCATGCTGAGCACCTAATACCCATGCAGTGTTATTGGATGTCCCCGTCCGTGTTACATGGCTGCTGCATTTCTAATCTCACCAGTGTACCTCTGTATCTCAGACAGATGAAAGTAGTCAGCACAGCTGGATTCGACGCCACGTCACATATGAACGAGACAATTAGAAGAAAAACGGCACGCTGCCAGTTGGCAACTTCTAAACAAATGTAAAAACCTGTGAAAGGATACAAGGTTGTGTTATGCTGCTGCTGTGTTACGAGAGCTCGCTCGGTGTCCCTGATGCTGCTGTTTCTACTGCAGTAATTGTTTAGTTATGTAGTAAAATGGAGCTCCTTTATTATGGAGGCAACCCAATCTTTCCCTCAGCAAGAATGGAAGCCAGGAAAAAGAAGAAGTGTGGGTGAAATTGACTGAATTGAAATAAAGTCGATTACCCAGATGCTGCCCCACTGCAACTACTTCAGCAAAGACCCAGCAGAATGAAGTTGGAATGAAATTACTTTTTATAAATGCTCCCCCAACAGTTGTCTCTTTTATTTCTCTCCTCTCTTTTTTTTCCTTGATACAATTTCATTTCTGTGTTTTACAAGGTTCCATTAAAGACTCGCAAGTACGTAACAATGCACAGCTCTGAGGCAGTCTAACGTAGAGCGATTATCTCTGCAGACACAGATATCGCTGAGTATTTCTGCAGAGGCTGAAGCACGCTAATCACAGTTACCGCTTGGATATTACATCTCTGAGATTTGCTGCTCCCCCATCTCGTCTTTATTGTTTTGGCTCTAGAATCTGACAGCAATATGCATATTTTTAGTCAAGAATTTTATTTGTGTGGGGGCATGCCTGTGTGGTTTCTAGAGGTAGCTGATGTACGAACTTTCTTTGAAGTAAACATTCACTTTCTTATTTTGAAACGGTCTTCTTCCTAATGTAGAACTCCACACATGACTTATTTACACCTTTAGGCCAGGAGTACAGCACTCCAGAAGAAATCAAATTTGGCATGTTCTCCAAGTGCTGCTAGCAAATACCAGCACACTCGCTGTGACTCTGGGTCTGTTCATTTCATGGCGGCTCTGCAACATGGAGAAGCTTCAGCGGCGCACTGAGTACTCAAATCTTTAACTTAAATAAAAGAAGAACTGTCACACAGTAGAACATTCTTCACTGCGTGTAGGTTTGTCCGACATTCAGCATTAAGTTAAAGTACTGATGTATGAATAGTAATGTAGAACGGCTTCATAAAATGAAAACGCTAAAGTACAAGTTGCTAAATTTCTATGTTCAGCACAGAAATGTATTGGGCTCATTTTCACCAGTGACAGACTTATGACTCATTCTGGGAGTAGACATGGCTTGCAGGTGCCTTAAAACGGGAAATGAAAACTTAGGCAGTGGTTACAAGTTGGAGGCGATTTTTTTTTTTTCAAATTTGTAACAGTTTAGTCTCTAAACCTTCCAGCTATTCGACATATTCATGGGTTATTTCAGTTGTACCGTCCATTTTGATAGTTTTATTTGCAGTGAGATCATGCCAAAAAACTCAGTTTAGGTGCAAACTGATTATTTCAGGCTTTGTCCATTTACAAGAATCCCGCTGGCCCCGGTTCAAAACATTTCTTCTTGGCAATTTACTGAACGGCATGTCTGCTTCTTGGAGAGGCTCTAGTTGATGCCTTGTGTACGGGCCTGCTTGTCCTCTACCGTCACATGCGTCTCCCCTTCCTGAACCTCGGGCCCAGCCTGGGCTCTCAGGAGTCATCCCCTGGAAAGGCATGACAGAGCCCCAGTGTTTGGAAATGGCTGCGCTGGCAGCGATAAGCAGTTCAAAGAAGAGAGCGCATTAATGTAATTGGCTGCCAGCAGCGCATTGGCCTCGTCGTCTCATATCCACATGCGGTAACACACACTCACCACGCAGATTATTGGAGAGGGGAGTGTGTGAGAGTGGAGAGAGGATAGAGAGGATGAGAATGAAAGAATGGGGGGAAGAGAGATGAAGGCAAGGGCAGATAGAGAGAGGGGAGGCGGAGTCCGGGTCCTCATTGTGTCGCTCATTAAGCCATGGGAGGCTCAGGGAGGCTGAGAGATGAGATGAGAGGTGTCAGAGTTAAATGTCAGGTCTGGAAGGGATGTGGCTGACTTCCATGAAGCCTACGCACACACACATTGAGAGGTTGAGAGGGGATCCTCTGCTCAATCTTCAGTCTCATATTATCCCCTCAACTTCTCTTCTCCTTCTCGCTCCATAGCTCCTCTCTCTCTCTGCCACTCACCTAGTTTTGCCCTCCCAATTTTCCACCCATTACACCCAAATTACTGGTGCCATTGCAAACTGAATTGTTGCAGCCGGGTAGTAACATTTCCACTGAAAAGCCCCAACCGCTACCTATCGTGGTGGAAGTGAAGGCTATTTCCTTCAGCTAATTTCCTAGTCTGTGTGATTGGAGGCACAGAGGAAAATGCCGGGTGGCTTCCTCCACTGTTACGAAATGTTTTCACCAAAGGCTGTGAGAAGCTTTGAAGTTTAGACTCTCGCCCTTGTATCTCAAACATTCTCCTCTTGTGTCTCTCCCTGTGAGTTCTCTGCGAGCACTTCTCACCCCGCTTTCTATTTGTTTTCTGCTTTTGCTGCTCTGGGTTGAAATCTTCCTCTCGTTTTATTCTTATTTTTGGTTCTTTCTTCCTTTTATCTTGTGGCATCGCCGGCCTCTTTCACTTCACAAGCTTGAGTGGAAAAAAAACAATGGCAGACACACAATCAGAAACTAGCAGGTGAACATACAGAAGCATTAAAGAGCTG
>NW_005187409.1:5196366-5204418 GCF_000239375.1 Pundamilia nyererei | reverse complement strand
AGCATGAGCATATAACTAACCATTACTCAATCATTACTTAATGGGCTGTATGAAGCCATTTCTCTGCAGTTATTTGCCTTCTTTATTTTCACACAGGATGTTTGCACCAACACCGAACATGTTCTTGATGAAAACAAAAACTGTTACACACAGATACACTGTGTATTTCGCCAAAAATCTTGGCTTCCACACCAGTAGCATGCCTGCAGTTGAGAACAGCAAAGATGAAGCAATCTCTTCATTCTCTGCCTTGGCTGTCACCTAATCCTCCTGATGTGTCTCTCATATAATAATCCCCCTCCTGTTTTGGTTCTGTTTATATCCACGCGCAGAGCTAATGCACTAAACAAACACACGTTTTAGTATGCCGTATCAATCGATAAGTTTGAGGTCAACATTGGTGGAATTATTACAAATCAAAAATACATTTCCCATAACACCCACAGCTCTACAACCAATAAATATATTCATTCATGAGAATAAAGTAAACAAAGCAATTTAAGTCAAACAACACCTGGACACTATTTTGAAAGCTGTAGTATAAAATGAGCATGTTATACCTAAAAATGTGCACAGTGAGCTTCTGTATTTGGGTTTTCATTACAGGAATAACTAACGCTGTATAATGTCACACTATTAAGCATTAATAAGGTATTTATAAGGTATTAGCAAGTGCTTAATTCTTAATTTATATAAGATTACTCCTCCTTTGTGTATCATTTATAAATACAGATATGTTTATCCATCTGTTACTGTTACACCATGTACAGCTGTCACTGCTAGTAATAATCATAGTCATAAATATAACCGTGATATATCTGTATTAAAAATGACATTAGAAATGAGCACTTAACCTACCCAGTTATAATATTTCAGCATTATCGAGGTAATAATTAAACATCTCAGGTCACATCTTTGTTTATGTGCCATTCATGAAGATTTGGAATTTAATGATGACGGCATTTTTATTATTACATACAGTAACAGCACGTAATTATATCTCCTCCCAGGTCAACCTTTCAAGTTGGACCCAAAAACAGCCCACAAGAAGTTACGTCTGTCCAACGACTGCCTGACCATGGAGAAGGACGAGAGCTCGCTGAAGAAGAGCCACACCCCGGAGCGCTTCAGCGGAACAGGCTCCTATGGAGCTGCTGGTAATGTCTTTATTGACAGCGGGTGTCACTACTGGGAGGTGCTACTCGGAGCATCCACATGGTAAGAATTGCACGCACGCACAAGTGCATTATATAAGCCTGCAAGGAGGCTTGATAAACTGAAATATCTTTCTTTTGGGAGTTTAAATCTAGGCTGTTACGCAACCTCCCCCACACACACACACAACAGACACACACCACACACAGTGTATACTCTTATCCTAATTATATTCTTTTCACTAATTGGCTGTGAAGTAGACCTTTTTCATGCACAAAAAACCCAAAGGGGCTACGTGTATCTTGTGTGTCCTCAGCATGAGGTAGCCTGACTGTGTAAGTAAAGTCATTAAGGAGGACACTTGCTTCAGATCAGTAATGTGTTCCAAAATGTGCTTTCCCTGCAGGTATGCCATCGGCGTGGCTTACAAATCAGCCCCGAAAAACGAATGGAGCGGCAAAAACTCATCCTCGTGGGTGTTCTCACGTTGCAACAGCAACTTTATGGTGCGGCACGATGGTAAGGAGATGCTGGTGGAGGCGAGTCTGCAGCTGAGGCGGCTGGGTGTCCTGCTGGACTACGACAACAATTCGCTGTCCTTTTACGATGCCATGAATTCCCAGCATATCCACACCTTTGAAATCTCCTTCCTCCTACCTGTTGTACCCACTTTCATGATCTGGAACAAGTCAGTCATGATACTCTCAGGGCTACCTGTCCCCGATTTTGTCGATGGTGTGGCCTCGGATCTTCAAGAGCACCAACAGCAGCAAATGGGGATGTGCCGGCAAGACTCGCCATACTTGACCGGGATGAAGGCCTGCCACTGAGTGGTCGTGTGACTGTAAATGCGATTAAAACACTGACACGGTGGCTCATGTTAGCTAGTTACTTTCATATGGGTTTAAAAAGTTGCAAATATGCACAGCAGTCTGGAAAAATGTCAGTCCGGTTAGTTTGTAGCCATCCAGTATTTTGCAAATCCATCATCAACGAATGGGAATGAGGTCTTTTGACTGCAGCCATCAGCATACGTAAAGTCCATCCGATGCCCTGCAGTCACTGACAGAGAAAGCTTTGGCGTCCTGTATTTTCAGGACCATTTAAGGTCTTCCTTTTTTCATCTGTGTTTCACCCCAGGCAGAAGACCAAAGTGAGAATCTTCATGTCAGCCATTTAAAGTTTGAAGGTGCAGCACATGAACAGTGAAACTACTTAACCTGTGGTAGATTATGAGAAAGACAGAAAAGGAAAAATATACAGAGAAAAATGAATAGAAAACTGATTGATGCTTTGACCACAGCAGTGGAAAGTGCCATCCACCGATCCATAATAGTTATCAAACAGGTGGATGGAAAGGCCATAGCAGATGCTTAGAATCACAATTTTTAGCTGCATCGAACCAGTAAGTGAGCCTCCTCATTTCCTGAGTATCAGGGGCACCGTTGTTCCCAAAAAAGCCGATCTTTTAATGTCTTGATTATAAATTACCCTTCTCTCTAAGGGGGCAAGTAAACACAAACCTACCAGCAAATTACCCCACACTTCATTTCAGAGCGTCTGGATCCCCCCCAGCGTTAGGGTCAAGCAGTCAGGATTTGTCTTTAGTTTATCGTCTCTCTTAGTAGTGTGAAAATTGATGCCACTTTCATGTCTGTTATTGCAGCAAGCAGCCGAGCTGGCCTTGTAGCATAAATTGTGGAAGCTCCAACTTTCAAGCTGCAGAACGTAACCTTCTGATCATAAGTGTCTAAAGTGTTTAAATTTCTCTTTTATTACAGATTTAACAAAAGTGTAACGTGTGAATGGGTAAGCTTTTGAAATGCTGCCAGCCTGGACTTTTTCTGTCCCCCAAAAAAGGAGCTTTTTTCCTTTGAGGAAGTTTGATTCCTACAAGGTTTACACTAGTACATACATTCTCTGGGAAACGTACAATACCAAGCTTTTATTCAGTCATTTTTTTGGATTTCTACATTAATAAAAACAAATAAAAAGCAAAATTATGAACAGATCTTTGCTGATCATATTTTAGCAAATATATCAAAGTATCTTACAGTTTCTCCAAATGTGTATGCAGACATCCAATTATAGACATTACAATCTCTAGCTTGGTAGAGTTTTTTATTTACTGCACACAATGGAAAAATAATGCACACCAGTAACTGCAAATTCACTGTAAGAAGATTTGAGACTAGGAAAAAAACTACAAATTAAGACAGCGAGTTCAGTAGTATTTTTTTCTTGGTTGTAAAAGTAACACAGAGCTTAACTGCATATTTTGAGTATAATGATGTATGCTTAAACACATGCCACGTTAGCATCATCTGCACTCCCAAAATGTGACACATTTACAGTGTGATCATACCGATGAAACAAAAACACTAAAACCTCCCGCATCAGTCCAGACACGAGAGTGGTATTCTTTTTCCCACACAGAGACTCTTGATTCTTAAAATGTCCCATTTTTTTTTCAGTTTGTCTACTACAGCAGGCTGTACTGCAAGTATTTCCTTGCCGCTGTTCATGTGTTGTGTCCTTAATAGCTATGTGTGGTCACTGCTATAGTCCTTTCCTCGATCTTCCTCTTGGATTTGACCCGTCAGTCTTGTTTTGTATTGACAGGTCACAGCTTCCTTATTTCAGGAAGCGTTAGCGTCGCTCCCGGATTCTTTATTAACAAGATCCCAGGGGCCAGATTTGAATCGTGTGACTACTCGACTTGTATAATAAGAGGTTTATTGATAACTAGAGGGGGGAAAAAGTGTTATTTATGGGAAAAAAAAGTTTACTTTTATTATTAATCGCAACATATTCATGATGCACTTTTTAATTAACACTAACTCCCCTCTGTGAGTATTGAAAAAGATGGATGTGTGGCAGGGTTGTAATGGGGAGGGTAAGAGACAATAAGCACTGCTGCTGGTTGTGTTAACTCATCCTATTTTTCTGCTCATATTTTCAAAGTAATTTATGGTGGTTAGCGTGTAAAACATACTGCAGTAAAACCTCTTTCGGTCACTCGGAGAACTTTGCAATAAAGAAAGAAGTCACAGCTTTTGTTTACTGTGCTTTAAACACAACCAGCGACTTGTCCTCCCCATTGCATTTTTTCAATAGCATACAGTGAAACTACGTTTAGAAAAGGGATATGATTATGATGGTGTTTGTGGGATTTTTATTGTGATTATAATGAATAACTAATAGCTGTTTGTTGTTGACTTTTCATGGAAGGAGGTGGTTAACACTTAAACCTGCTGTCTGTCGCAATGTCATGGCATGATTGTGTTTTCCTCTGTAATTTGTTACCACACACACACACACCAACACACTCCACGTTCAGTTTAGGTTGGTCTTGTCGTGATAAATGCATGATACATTATAGGATCTCACAGTTCACCGGGTAATTTAAGTAGCTCTTTCAAGCTCACCAATTAGTTTTTTTCCCTTTGGGTAGAGGCTCACCTGAACATTTTACAAGCAGACCTGACCTCGAAAATCTTTCTGTTCTTGATCACTATTGAAATAGCAGCTGAAGTTGGAAAAAATAGTTTTGCTTTCAGGTTCAGATTTAAAGGCCTAGCGTGGGTGACAGTTTCTCTCTGGTTTGATATTCAAGGAAGCAGGGCTGATTCAGACAATCAAATATGTATCATAGTTTTTGCCGATTTAAGAGGCCGCGTAGCCAGAAAGTTGAGAGAAGCTGTGACAAAGTGACACTGGAGGTTGTGCTTAAAAAAAGATGCAGACTTTTACCCGATTTGACACGAGAAACCTTACGCCTCATTGCCAATTTCACTCCTTTTACTCATCACGGGGTGTATAACTGTTGACTGTCTTGTAACATTTCTACTCTGACAGGCTATGATCTCCTTGACTTGAAAAAGCAGGCATACCCTGCAAACACACTGTTTTAAATCATTTGCTAGTGACCTTAAAGTTCCTTGATGAGTCAGTTGGGAACGGCAGTGAAAATCGGATCTGCATTATTCACCGAGGGAAACTGAACGGTGCATCAGTTATGAATATTTACTCGAGGTGTTGATTGATAGAGATGTTCCACATGTCAAAGATAACACAGCACACGAACAAAGCAGGGAGCTTACCGAACGTTACCTGACTTCCAGATATCCATTCATCTTGCTGAATAATGTCGGTCGCAGCAGCCGAACAGTGTTGATTTGTGATCTGGACCGACAAGCTCAAGTCATCTGTGCAAGTGTGCTCGGCTTGGTCACTGCATGAATATGTGACCTTGCCGCAGGTTCATGCTGTAACTCTGTCCTTATCTTCGAGATAGGGTTTCCTGTCGAGTCAAACATATTCTCAGTTTTTATTTTTATTTTTTACAATGGGGGGAAAAAAAACTTCGAAAGCATACAGAAAATGTTCATTGCCATGCATATCAGATCATCTGCAGTGCTCTTTTTTTGTGTCACAAGTCAATACAGTAAAATATATACGGTGAATGATTTTCAATAGCTACCCACTCCTTGTAGTGCAGTGTAATACCCTAGAGACAATGCAATAGATTCTCCTTTCTGCTTTTCTGTTTGTGTAACTTGGAAAATGTTTTTGGTTTTTTGTTTTGGTTTTTTACAACTCAAAAGAAAGGCACTCCTCTCCTTTTGACATTTGGACCTTAATTAAAAAAAAAAGAGAGAAGAAAACTGAAACAGCACAAAAAGAGCAGTTTTGCCTTCCTGCAATGCTTCCTGTTTCCATAGATATAACAGATATACTTTTAGTCAGAGAGGAATGTAAATCATAGGGGGAAATATATATTATATAAAGTTGTATATTATACAAAATATATATGAACCAATGTTATTTATGTGAATTTAAGTCCAATTAAAAGTCTGATCCCAAAAACTGTTGGAATCAAGAGTTTCTTTTTAGGTTTGCTACTCAAAAATGATGCAACTGCTAAATATAATTTCAAGTATTTACAGAAAAAACTGAGATCCAAGAGAGGAGTAAAGAAAAAAATTCCAGGGTTGGACAGGGTGATGCTCCTGTCCTAAAGTCTCAAACTGTTCTTTAATCATGTTGATGTTTTAACCAGGTTTACGACACTGGAAAGATTCATAATAAATCTCCCTTTAAGCAGCTTGTGAAACACAAACTGTTTGCCTCTCACAGGTCTTACAAACATGTACGGGAATTTAAACTACAACCCACAGCTTTCAAAGAGGCTGAGCCCTGGAACGGTACATGGGGCAGTAAGGTTGCCAGACTGGCAGGTCATCCAGAGCTCAGGGTGGGGTTTGTAGGGCTATACCCTCTTAGCCCTCATCTGCCATCACTGGCACGAGTTACTCACTACAACTAGTACTGTAGTGCATTGGCCCCAGCACTGCCTGCGAGCATGGCACAAACACAAACACTGACCCTGAAAGGATGAACAGCCCGCTCATGTAATTTGCATTTAATTTGCTTTGAGGCAGCAGGAATGCTCTAACAGAGTAATAAGGGAACCAGGGGAATTTCAGCTGGCTGAACAATTCAAAATGTATACTAACATATAAGATGACAGCTGTGGGCCTGTGTGGAGTTTGCATGTTCTCCCCATGTCTGCGTGCGTTCTCTCCAGGTACTCTTGCTTCTTCCCACATCCAAAGACATGCCATTAGTGGGGTTAAGTTAAATTGTGATTATAAATTGGCCCTAGGTGTAAATGTGGGTGTGAATGGTTGACAACCTGTCAAGGGTCAAGGGTGTACCCAACCTTTTGCCCTATGACACCTGGGATAACCCCTGCAACCCTGAATTGGAAAAGAACAAGAGATTGGATGGATTGCCTTAAAATGCATCACACGAGCAGATACACCAGTGAGTTCGTACCCATCTTTACGTTCTGGCTTCATTATAGTGTCATCTACTCACCAGGAAACTTGTAACTGTAGCCTGCACGCTTTGAGGCATGTGGACAAAATCTGCCCTTCGACTGATATACATATAAATACCAGTCAAAGTACACTCAAATGCTTTTTCAGTGCCTCTGGTTATAGTATTCAAGCCAAAACTCTGCCCTTATAAAACACTCACAGACAAACTCACAAAGTGAAAACGAGACCAGACACTTTCTTGCAGCTGCTAAATGTGGTGGTTTAATGCATTCTGCCCTATGACCTTCTCTCTCTACCAAGAACGCCAAAGGACCGCTCTCAGAAACAGTGTAGAAGAGCTTGTTTTGTAAAACAGGAAAAGACTATAATAAGATCCCTGCTTCTCTACATTTCCATTACTATTTAACTAGAAGCTACATGTTGAACCTCATTACCTGATTAACATGATAATGTAGTGCCTAATGTAGATTTGCTTATTGAATAGCATAGACAGGCTCAGAGAAATCCAGTTTCAACCTATTACCTCTCCATTATGTCACTGCAACTTCCCGGAAGGTTTGGAGACATTATGATTATAAATATATGTGCACATCTATGCATACGCGGTATTTAATCCTGCGTTATGAATCTATCTCATTAGGCCAGGGCTTTTTTAAAATCTAGTTTACCTGTGCACTGATGGATTACAGGGCCAGGTTAGGCCACAGGTTTAAAGATTGGGGCACTGTCTACCTCTCCGTGTGTGACAGATTAGCAAACGGTTAAATGTGATACTCGCTCTGCCTCTGCTCCCTCACACTGCTAGCAAGTAAACTGTTCGAGCAACCCATAATTACATTTCTAATTGCAGAATAATTAGGACTCCCTGTGTAGCTCGTTAAGTCATTTGTCACTAAAGCCTCTAATGTGGCATACAACAACTCTCTAATTACAAAGAAGGAAAAGTGCACAAGATGGGCAGCATTTCACTACTTGTGGCCTAAGTTTTGTTTGATGTATATTTCATTCATATTTATTATTATTATTATTATTATTATTATTATTATTATTA
>NW_005187409.1:5166029-5196007 GCF_000239375.1 Pundamilia nyererei | reverse complement strand
ATCTCCGGTTAGGCATAATAGCATTGCCTCTATACTCACCAATAACCTAATAAATCCTGCGAACAATAATTAGCTGGGAAATGAATGCAGAATACTAGCAATATTTTATTATCTCTTAAGCTTTATGATATCCAGTTCTTTCACTATGGGGGAAAGAAGTTGGACTAAATGCAAGTGGGGCCTATCAGCAATATTTGGTCATTTGTCACCAGTATTAAAATCTATTGCTATTACCATCGCTTAATTCTACCCCCTTGACACAAATCCAGCCAGATTTTTCATGAGTTGTGAACGTCCATCTGTGCGTGTCACTGCAGTTCATATCTGCCAGAACTACGAATGCACAGCTGGATACAGTGAAGTAGAAATATGCATTACGCCCCTGGCACTGTTTTACCCACACACCTGTCCCAGCTGCACCTATACACTACTTACCCAGAATGGAATGACTTAAAAAAAAAAAAGAAAGAAGGCCTAATTTCATTACCATCTGCTTAGGAGAAAGACAGACACTTTATTTAGAATCTGGCTTATTTAAACTGTACAACTGTTAGGCAGAGGCTCCTCTGCTTTCAAATGAGAGACTGCAACAGTGTGTGTGGGAGTGCAACTGTGCATGCAGTCCTGAATGTGTGTGTGCATGCGCGCGTGTGTGTGTGTAAGCCTACTTGAATGTGGGTGGTTGCACGTGTCTTGTAATAAGGTTGTTTTCTTCCCTTTGCTTCATTTTGAACTACTTAACCTTTGCTTAAGGAAATTCTTCAGAGACTGAAGCTCTTTTTTATATTTTCCAGTACATAAATAAAAAAAATAATCAGATAATAAATCAAAGATAAAACAAACAAAAAAGGCAGGATCAAAGCAAAGTGTGTGGGGGGAGTGTTGCCTTTAGACCTGTTGAGAAAGACAGAGGCTGCCTTTACCTTTCCTAAGTGAGGATGAATTAGACCACCATGGAGAAGAGAGCAAAAGCTTGGCTCTCTGCCTGCAGGTTGATGGAGGAGAGCTATGAACTCTGGGAAATGAGGATCTAAACAGAGTGTAGATCACCAAGCCCACTGGCTCTGTCTCTATCAGACACAGCATCCCTCTCTCTCTCTCTCTCTAAGACTTAAACACCCGGACACACTCTAACACTCACACTCCACAGTCAATGTCTAGATTAATCTCTGAGGGAGGAATCAATCAACACACCCGGTGGCATCTCGGAGAGCCCCGGAGGCTTGATGGTCCCGCTGAAAGAGAGTGATATGTCCAGGTGCTTTAGAGACATCTCAGCAGAAATCTCTGCCTTTCCATCTTTCCCCATGAAACTGACAGCGAGTTAGTTTCAAGGAGATATGAAGCTAACACCATGTCATTGACATATGGATGAAGAGCCTAGGGAGAAAATCTAAGGAAAATCCACAATTTCTTTGTACATGTACAATGACAATAAAAGGATATTCTTGCTTCTCAAGAACAAAGGTCACAAAGTGCTGTACAATAAAAATAAGATACATCAATCAAAACTACATAAATGGATAGAATTTCTTCATTTAAGTCACCAACAGCGTCCACTTAAAACCAATGGAAGTGAGTTTCACAACTTTGAAGGTCCAAGGTACCACCAACAAGCACGGATCAGCTAACCCCAGAGACCTTGAAGTTGCATATGCATGTAGAAGTTCATTAATACAAGGAGGCAACAGACCACGAAGAGCTCTTAAGTGTTCACCAAAACCTGAATCTTAAACTTTGTAGTTGTTTCAGAATTGTGCACTGTAGCTCAATTCTGAAACAAATGAAAGTGATCCAGTGTGAACGTTTGCTAAGGCACAGCAACAACGAATTACAATAATCAAGCTATGATGAAATTAAAACATGTGCGATCATTTCCATTTCAGATTTAGGCATAATATATGTGTGTAGATGGTACATTGTAGGGTCAGCACAGCATCATCATCTCACAGCAATGCAAGTTTGCATGTTCTCTTTGTGTCTGTGTGGATTCTATCCAGGGACTCTGGCTTCCTCTGGATAAACACATCAGGTAAATTGGTAACTCTAAAATGACCAATGCCTATCTCTTGCATTGCTAATGCTAATGCTGCAATAGGTTGGTAATCACCTCTTGCCTATTGACATTAGGCATAAACTCCAAGCCAGCCATTACCTGAAGGACAGATCATCTGGCAACATTATGGGATTTGAATGACCTATAAAGCAACAGGTGGTAATTTAACGCTAACCTAAAAGAAACGCTGGCTAAGCAGAAGTCTACAAACAACAGGCATGCAGTCTGTCCAAAAAAGAGCATTAAAAGTAAAGTCTTTGACTTCCCAATATAAATATCTTTATTTTATTTGTCCACACTTTAAACACAGAAGTCCCCACCTGGAAGAAGTTTTTCAGCAACCTAAAATGCAGATTTCTGTGTGAACTAAAGGTTAAAACGCGTAGAAAATGCCCATGTAAATGAGGACATGGCCTATAATTGTGTCATTTTCAGTATTTGGCATTTTCAAAAAATGACAAATACTGACGTTCCTCAAATGACCATGCTGCTGGCCTCTAAAGCTATGTAAACCACATAGATTCAGCTTGATAAAACATCCTAAATCTGCAGCAGATCAGGATGTTTACAGTCGCAGTTTCCTTATTATTAACCTCTGTAGCAGTGCACATGGGAAGGCAGGCATCAAGTACGTTAAACAGTCTTTATCCTACCAGCTCCCTAGTACAAACCCTCTTTGACTACGCCAATGTTAGAATAATGTAGGTAATAGTTAGCACAGTCCAGTCCAGTCCTGCTACACAAACTCCTTTGGATAAACCATGCAGAGTATTTCCAGTAGATAGATGTGAAAATGAAAACTTTACAATGCTTTGATTTCTGATTTAATTCCATTGATGTTTACAGGAGGTTATTACGAAGCCCCGAATTAAAGATATACAGTCGGCGGATGCATAAATCACACATGCCAACAAGTGACAAAATCACCAACAAATCAATGGCTGCTGGCTAAATGAGTCACCAACTTTCACATAAAACATTCTGTAATCAAGGATCCATTGTTTAAAAATCCAGACAAAAACTCATGCTCCATTATTGTTATAAATACCATGTGCTGTGTGTCAATAATTTACATTTATATTCAGGCATTTCCCTCTCTCTCTGCTGCATTTTTATCTGAATATTAAAAGCATTACCTTTGCAGAGATTTCGTGCACCTTGTTTTTCTCCTTTTTTTTAAAAAAATGGACACTGTGAGTTTATATGAGGAGTTTGGAAAACTATAAAACAATTCAAGTATCAATTACACGTCATTTTGTCAGCTCTGTTTGGTATAAGTGTATCTGTAACAACTATAGGTGGCCCACACTCACAGTTAGAGTGCAGCGTTTTGACCAAGCTGTCTTGAAGATTGAGTGTTTCTATTTGGATGAAACAATTCAGAAGAGGCTTTTGGTTTAGCTTTAGGGGAGAGTGTCTCGGAGGAGCTCTTCATCATCCTCTACAGCCACTTTCACAGGTTAATGAATCAAGAAAATACACTCAGGACTTTCTTACTTAGGAGCTGGGGGTTGCGGTTTATGGTGCATTTTAAAATTGATAGCTGGAGATAAAAACGCAGTGAAGTCAGTATTTGTGCATGAGCTCCTGTTTTGCAGGGACCGAAACAAGAATAACATTTCACATGGAGCACCAACTGAAAACGTCTGCGCCGCACAGATGGTCGGATGATTTAGTGCTCAGAAATGAGATTTGTTGGAACATCTTTTAAAACATTGTAACTATTAGCAGCAAAAAAATAAACCTTTGATTCCGTATATCCTGCTAGCACATAAACACAGCCTACGTCACTGCATTATGATTGATTATTTAAGCTCCTAACATAAATCCTTCTCCTGGGAGATAGAATAATTAAAAGCAGCCTGATAATTTTGTTTAGTGAACCATGATGACTCTTTGATCCATGCATATCTGATCTGTGCGCCAAAACAGCCATCACCATTTAAATGATGCTCCTTATTATGATTACTATCAAGCCGCCTCTGCTCTTGTCTTCTTTCATCTTTGATATTTATCAATCCATCCTTCATGCTGATGGAAGCCCATTAGCTGCAGATGCTTTCAGGTTGACATGTTGACTTAATAAGCTACATCTCATGATAAAAATAACTGTCCGTGGCACACGTGTCTTTCCCCGTCTGCATACGAGATGTTCTCTAATAAGGGTGCGCTGCGAGAGAGGGTGAATAATGAAGCCATACTGACATAAATTTGACACTACTAGACAATCACCCCCTCGAGGGGTGACTGGGACGAACAAGTCTCCCGGGAAAACTATGCAGTCCCCAGGCAGAACATCACCCAGAAAGCCAGGCGTTCTGAGCTGCTGTTCACTGCATACATATACAATCAATTTTAGAGGTGACCTCCTCGCTCCCAGCGCAGCACTCAGCTGGAGGCTTGTGAGCATCTTAACTGCTACCCAGAGTCTTTAATCGTGGACAACTCTGATTTAGAATGAGATTTCTGAACAGATACAAAACTACACATCAACACCTGTTTTTACCACTGTTACTGCCATGGTTTGTGAATAGCTGAAATTAAGCACTTGTAGTCCAGATTTCAATCAGAAATGCAACGATATTTGGAGAAGATCCAAAGTTTCTTCAGATGTTTTAAGGAGACAATTCACACCTTGCCTTGATATGCTAAGTTTTAGATAATAGGTCTTTAGAAATCACCTTGTTAGTGCAAAAATACTAGTATTCTATACCTGTCAAACTGTGTTATCGTTGGTATTTTCATAGAATTGGCTAAAGAAATGGAAAAATGGAAACAAATTATGTGTTTTTGCACCAGTGTGCTGGCAATAAAATGCCTACTGATACAATTTAATTTTTTATTTTTATTTATTAATTTTTTTTTGCTGTTGTTTGTTATGTGCACTGGTTCATCCCTGGAGTTGGGTTCCTTTTCTATGCTTGAATGATTCATAGGTGGTTGAAAAAAGAAACAAACACACAAAAAACAACCCTCTGAAATGGTCAGACAGAAAGACTTGCCTGAAAATGAGTGAACATTTTGTGACTTTTGAACAGTGGTGAATATTGTAGAACTTCCATAAAAGATATCTGATATCTCCTTACGCTACTGACGTGTGTTTAATCTCAACGTGAGAAACTGGTGCGAACATTAAACAGACTCAGTGAATAGCTTTGTTTGAACATGACATGGATTTGTTTAGCAACAGATGACATATCGAATCTGTCAGAGAGGGGAGGAATAACAGTGCCATGGTTTTTCTTTCCATCCTTCTTTACGATGATGTTTTGAGAGGATTTTAATAACTAATTACAATCTTCAAATTGCCAGCGTGTGTGCTTTAGAATTTCTTTGACCGATTCGTTTTTTTCCATCAAGTATGAGGATTTTCTGCCAGGTTTGATTGCATTTGGACTCAATAATAAGCACTAATATAAAGATTTAGTCATCATAGTAGGGTGTGAATCATAGATCACACAAAAAGACTAAGATTTTTAGAAAACAGCCGGTGTAAGAATATCCTCTCTATCTCTCGAGCGCATGAACAGCAGGAGATATACTCGGGGATTACATATATTGTTATCCTCAGGCTGCAGCGCCCCACAAAGCTTTACATTAATGTTATCCCATCCACCATAAATGATCTATAAATAACAGAACTTCTCAATGTAATCACAGAGGTTTCCTGCCTGTTTTCATCTAATGATTGACTGAGTTAAATAGAGCTGGACAGACATTTCCTATTACTGTGCACTAGATTGTAGGGATCTACTGTACTATAATAATATAATATAAAGCACACTACATGTGGAGAAACAGCCAGCAGGTCTCATATGCTTTAGTTGGCTTTGAACCAGTTCTAAATCTGCCATCCTCCCCACTTGCGGGGTGAAGAACTTGCTTCTTTTCTCAGTAAGCTGACATTTCACCACAGCCAAAAGTTAAATGTCGCCATGTGAGGCATACAACTGTGTCATGAATCTAATGCAGCTCAAGCTCTGGCAGAACTGTAGATTTGTCCACTGCAGTGCATTTCTGTACAGAAAGACTGAAATATGGAGTGACTGAATAAATGTAGAGGACTTCAATTAATTTAATTAATGGACGTCATTTTAGACAGATGAATTGATGCGTACACTAAGCACAGAGGTTTAATCGGTGGTTGGGTATAGAAATAGCCATTTAAGTGGTAATGTACCACGATTAAACATCTGTTGTACGCTTTTCATATTTTATGGTTCTTGATTTGTAAGGGACTTACTATGTTTCTCGTGAGACTGTTGTAAAGTGTGTAAAAATAATCTAATGGGCATAAACTCAGTTTAGCAAAATAATGTTCAGCTTTAACCATACACATTCAGTATCTGCCCTTTTCCACACCGAGAAAACAATACAACCTAATTTCAAACACTGAAGTGAGGTTGTGTTTCTCCCGCACGTTTAGGTAATGCTCTCTCTGATTCTCACTTTTCGAGGCTTAGCAGAGCGTTTGGTTTTGTTCAACCAACACCGTGCCGTTAAGCCCAGCTGCATCGCATCAGTTTGCTACACTGCTCGTCTTGTCAGAGCTTGCTTAGCACCCTGGAGGTCTCAGAAACCCTGCTTTGTTCTAACTGCAGATGGCTGATTGAGAATTCTGGGGTTGGTTTTGTTGGATCGTCCACAGCAGCCGGAAGAAGAGACCTTCGACAAAAGTACATAATGATGGAAACAATACGAAAGCACTGCAAACATTCAAAGACTCACTTCTCTTTTAGCTAAAAAAAAAACCATGTAAGAATCCACTTTAAATATTTAAACTTCATCTTTGTTTGATCGTGGGCGCATTAAGTAAGAACAATGCTTTCAACAACATACTGTGTATATAAACAAACTTGCGAGCAATGTGGTCCATAATAGAAACTGACATTAAAAGTAAATCCATAGTTCTACATAAAATCTACATCATAGTTACACTGCAGCTGCATAGCTTATTGCACACCCTTCAGCATAGCCTGTGGTTACAGCCCCACGTGCATTTTCACATCTCTCCATGCAACAACAGCAACTCGTCCCCTTGGTCCACATGTAGTGTAAACACAGTATGCTGATTATCACAAGGATAATACCTTGAAGGAAGAAAATAAATTTGTTGCAGACTGTAATTGTATTTGGTTCACAAAGCTAACCCCATAGTCAAAATTCCGTCAGCGCAGCCATAACTTACAATACAATTTTATTTCTTCTCATATGATGCTTCAAAAATGCCTGGAAAGACTCAGTCTTATGTGTGGCCTCATTAGGATGTTGTGGTTTAAACAATGATTACACTGTAATTGCTGATTTTATAGATGATGTCAGGCCAAGTCGCAGAGTAACACAAAAGTAATCTAACAAGGATTCTGACTTTACTTGAGAATATATTTCAAAAATACTGACTTCTTTTCATTGGCTCCTATTTAAATCTAGAGTCAAATTTAAAATCCTTCCCCTGACAAGCACTGTGCTTTACCCTGAATTGTCCCTTAGTTATGCTGCAAAAGGCCTAGGCTGCTGGGAGTGTCCAGTGATGCACTGATTATTACTTTATTGGTCGCCTTTTTTTTACTTACTATGCGTTCATAATCAGTGGGTATTATGAATATCTAGTTTTCTTCTAAAGCATGTCATTTGTCCTGTCTTTTTTCCTACACCTCCAACCAGTCACCGCCGATGGCTGCCCCTCCCTGAGCCTGGATCTGCCAGAGGTTCCTTCCTGTTAAAAGGGAGTTTTTCCTTTGTAGGAGGCTGATGTTTGTTGGAGTTTTCTCAGTATTATTGTAAAATCTTTACCTTCAAATATAAAGTGCCTCAAGGTGACTGTTGTCATGATTTGGCACTATATAAATAAAAGTGAACTTTATTGACTTTAGTGAATTCACAGAGTATGTGAGTATGTGGGCAGCACAGTGGTTACCACTGTCACCTAACACAGTTTAAACGCACCAGCTGGCTGGGGCCTTTATGTGTTGAGATTGCATATGTTTCCCTTTGCCTGAATGAGTTCTCTCTGAGTACTCCGGCTACCTCCCAAGGTCCACAGTACAAAGTATGTTAAATTTGAGCGCAAATAAAATCGGTGTTAGGCCTGCCATTGATTGATGGCCATTACACTGCATCCCACCTCCACCACAAGGCAAGCTGCTGCTAAATCACATCGCCACAATAAGCGAGGTGCAGAAACCTCACCATCATTATTTCATATTTTAAAAAGCAGTTCAATTATATTTCCATTGTTTGTCATTCAGTGAATTTAAGCCCAAACGATGTTAATTTTTGTCCTTTCATTCCTGCAAATTGACTGTTAGAGAATGAGTCAGTAGATGATTAGTGAGTGACTAAGCTTGTCAGTGTGCCTATCTGTGCTCATGCCCTTCATGCTCTTTCCTTCATTCATGTGTGTATGAGTACATTTTCCATGCTATTTTCACAAGCGCATTCCTTAAGGACAAGTGACAGTTATATAATGGAGGGGGGGGGGTCTAAGTGAAGCAGCCATCAACGTCCTGATTTGTGCAATACATAATGCAAATTGCATATTTTTCCACACTACTAAGCAAAACAGAGTTTCCGTGAAGTTTCTGGATGACATCCATGTCTTTCAGTTTCCACAGGATGGAAAAGCTATATTTCAAGTTATGTTAGGTTTAAGGCAAGTGGCCAAGGACACAAATTTTATGTAGAGATGTATGAAGATCACTGTGTAAATATCAAAACTGAGAAGAGGAAATACTGCAAGAAAATTAAGTTTTGGGCTGCACATACCTTGGCAAACATATGCTTCAAAGTGTATCTCATTTCCACACAGGGCTGGGGTTCAACATCTCGCCCAAGGACATTTTATGCGGACATGTGCGACATGTAGAAAAAGGAGTGAACTGCCAAACGCTGATTAGTGGATGACCGACTCTACCACACAGACCACAGTTGACCCTTCATTTTCTGGTCATTTTTTCATTCTTACTTGGAAATGATCTGAGAAAGGAGGCGTGAAACTCTTAGTGTCCTCCAGACTCTTTAACATACTTTTCTCCCGCAGCCTAATAGCATAGTTTATAGTCATGTCTGAAAATGCTTCCTAATCCACAGACCAGCAAAACCATCAACTATGCTGCATTTAAAATGTTCAAAAAATACAGAGCAGAGAGACGTGGCAGTAACACCACATGAAGAGGAGAAGGAAACAAAACTACTTACACAGATTTTTACAGCGGTATCACTGTGATCTCAGGAAAATCACTTGTAAGGTTGGTATGAATAGAATTAGGGTAATAATGCACATGAATAACGTAATGTCATTCCTGACCATGAGGTCAGGGAAACTTAGGACTATTAGCACCATTCCATTCATGATGACACCATGTGCTGTTAGCTCTGCAGAGAAAATAGCCGGGGAACAAGGTCCGTCTTTTATGCACTTAGTAGGCATTATGCACTATGAAAGGTCAGGTTTGTTGTGTTTACTCATTTATGATTTTACCATTTTATATAATGATCCATTCTAACCTAACAATATGGTAATCTGTGGATAATGACATATTTTAAGGTTCACTGAGAGACACTGTCAACGAGCTATCTGCTAGTAAATCATCATGCAGTTAAGATTTGCAGGAAAAATACTGCAAATACTGTTTGTATTCTCTGAATAATTTATGGAAAACCCCATAAGGCACATTGCTAACATATAGACCAAGATATAGACCAAGCTATAGAAGAAGATTACTGAATTATCACATGACATCACACAGCATGATGGCCACTATGATAATATCAATGTGAATACACATAAATTGTAGAAACTGCAAATGAAACCACACTGATACAAGCAAACCAATACTCAGCCACTTAAATGTCAGCTCCAAGCCATGTAATTCATCCTCATCTGGATATAGCCAGCTAGCAGTGAAGCAAAAGCTAGCTCCTATTATCAAGAACACAACTGCCTGTGCATTTAGAACACAGCAATACTAGTAGTAAATAAAGGCTGAACAATCAGAGCAGCAGATACTTAGCTTATACTCCAATATAAAAAAACAACAACAAAAAGCTGAAAAGTCGCTTAATAGGCCCCCAACAGAGGGGTAAGGATTCTTCAGGAAAACAGAAAATTCTGCCTGCATGCATCACTTTCACAGAGGAACTGCAGACATTGCAAAAGGATTCACAATGCATTGCCTCAAGGTCTTGTTCTGGTTTCATATGTTGTGCTCGTGCACACGCACTCACCTGCCACTTTGGGTTTAGCTCCTTCTCCCCTAGGGCTCTGTTCAAGGTGTAATGACTTTTAGCTCCATCCAGCAATGCAAATCAAACATTTTAGAGCGAATGTCTGCATCCATTGGCAGCCTGTTTTAACTATTGTAGAATATCAAGAACTAAAGTCAAATGTTGTCTAAAATACAAAACGAGAGAAAGAAAGGTGCAATTGTCAGGCAAGATTTTAGAATATAATTTTCTTCGGGACAAACCAGCCAGAAACAATCTGAGTTAAAAATAACATTTTAAAAATTAGCAAATAAAAACATGATTAAGGGTATTGGGATCATTTAATATTCACACAGATTAAATTAAAACTTCAAAGCTGTACTGTATGTGGCACCCTGAGTATTTTAAGTGTTAAAAACAAGTCTCAGAATTCTTATTGAAGTTTTTTAATGAGGTCATTTTGCCAGTAGTTGGCAGTGGCGGCTCAGAGAAATGAGTGATTGACAAAGTTATCCTTTAATTCAATTCAATTCAATTCAATTTTATTTATATAGCGCCAAATCACAACAAAAGTCGCATCAAGGCGCTTTATATTGTACAGTAGATCATACAATAATAGATACAGAGAAAAACCCAACAATCATATGACCCCCTATGAGCAAGCACTTTGGCGACAGTGGGAAGGAAAAACCCCCATTTAACAGGAAGAAACCTCCAGCAGAACCAGGCTCAGGGAGGGGCGGGGCCATCTGCTGCGACTGGTTGGGGTGAGAAAAGGAAAACAGGATAAAAGACATGCTGTGGAAGAGAGACAGAGATTAATAACAGATATGATTCGATGCACAGAGGTCTATTAACACATTAACACATAGTGAGTGAGAAAGGTGACTGGAAAGGAAAAACTCAGTGCATCATGGGAATCCCCAGCAGCCTACGTCTATTGCAGCATAACTAAGGGAGGATTCAGGGTCACCTGGTCCAGCCCTAACTATATGCTTTAGCAAAAAGGAAAGTTTTAAGCCTAATCTTAAAAGTAGAGATAGTGTCTGTCTCCCGAATCCTAACTGGAAGCTGGTTCCACAGAAGAGGGGCCTGAAAACTGAAGGCTCTGCCTCCCATTCTACTTTTAAATACTCTAGGAACAACAAGTAGGCCTGCAGAGCGAGAGCGAAGTGCTCTAATAGGGTGATATGGTACTACAAGGTCAGTAAGATAAGATGGGGCCTGATTATTTGAGACCTTGTATGTGAGGAGCAGGATTTTGAATTCAATTCTGGATTTAACAGGAAGCCAATGAAGGGAAGCCAAAACAGGAGAAATATGTTCTCTCTTTCTAGTCCCTGTCAGGAGTCTTGCTGCAGCATTTTGGATTAGCTGAAGACTTTTCAGCGCGTTTTTAGGACATCCTGATAATACCTTACAAAAGTAACGCAGGCCAGTTATGGCAATGGAAGCCGTCATTAACACAGAACTGCTGTTTTGCTATGTTTCAGGTGAGAGTAGTATACGAGCACTATATAAATGTATGTAAAGTTGAAACTTATTTAAAGTAAAATGTTTGGAGTAAAATTCCTGTTTATAGGGTGTTTAATGTGACCAAGTAAGGGAGATAATTCAGCTTATCCGCGATGAACATGGGCGTGCTAGCTAAATGATGTTAGCTAGCACATTTTACTTTGTATACTTTGTATATCACCCTGCTCTGGTTTGTATTGCAATGGCCACTTTGTGACCAGATTCACTTATCAACTGCCAGTCCCCTAGTGACCTGTTGTTGCCACTGACTAGTCTCTAGGCCTGTGTGACTTGAACCTAAGCCACAGAGACCACTTTCAAGTAAGATGAACATCTAAATAACTCATATACCATATATATTTAGATTTCAATAAATGCGTGTATGTGCACTTTTACTCAGATGCATTGTGGGAACTCATCTTTGGTGGTGACCCAATAAATTTTAAAAAATTAAAAGACGAGACTGGTAAATGAGTCTTGAAAACACAGACGTTATGCAACATTAGCTTGGAAAATAATTGTTTTCTTTGCTCAAATAATGATTTATTGAAAGGCTCCGTAGACGTTTGCAAGCTTGTCTGAAGATTTGGAATAATAGTGCTTCTTTTGTTTGATTCAGAACAAATTATTTGCTTTCAGTTTAATAAGGATTCTTTGTCATGCAGTCAAGCAGTTACTCTATGTAACAAGCTACAAACACTTCATAATGATTTCAGCATTTACTGGTGTTATTTGTACTTTATCAGACAATTTGTAAGGCAGCCCCTCCACGAACCATGTAATAGTTTGCATGCACGTGTCAGCTGGCAGCGGCCTGTTTTCTAACCATTGCTGTATGACCGTGGAATAAGCCACGGGCAGGACGATTCATACAGCATCAGAAATGAGCTACGGCTGATAATCCGGTGGTTCAGAGCATATTACAGCCTGATACGGAAAAGTGTGTCACAAACAGGGGATATAAAGAAGAGGATGCTTATAAATATCAGAGGAAGCCTGGAATATACAGTCAAATAGTAAAGAAATATTGAAATGGTTAATATCCCATTTTTAACTGCAGGAAAAGAGAAAAATGAACCATATAGGCACCATTTAGGGTCTGAACTGTCCAACTGTAAATAACTCCACCTGTCTTCCTTTTTCCAAGATCTTCAGCTTACCGTGACCTGTGTGACTGAGAACCATACCAGTCCATATGATTTCATGTTCGTAGAAGCATAGATGACTGACATACTTTGTGGTAGCTGTTGTATTTTGGTAATTATTTCCTCCAAATCAGCTAGTAAATATGATCGTGAGACACTTTATTAGGTATACTTTGCTGTACCAGATTGGACCACCTTTGACATAGATTTAAGAGAAGGCAAAAAATGTAATTTTTTTAATAGTTTTAAATAATTTTACATCAGAACAAGCTGCTTTGCCACTATTGACTTGATAGTATCACACAGTTCCAGTAGATTTATTAGCTGTACATCCATGATGCAAATTTCCCATTCCACCAATGTGCTCTGTGTGAGATCTGATGATTGTGGAGGCCATGTTCAAGAAACCGGTTTGAAATTATCTGAGTTTTGTGACAAGCAGCCATCAGAAGACGGACACACTGTGGTCATAAAGGGATGGATATAGTCAGCATAGATAGTCGGAGGGATTTCAACCAGGTTCAGTTGGTAGAAAAGGGCCCAAAGTGTGGTAACAAAATATCTACCACCTGAATCATTTATATAAGGCAGAATGAATCCACACTTCCATGTTGTTTATGCCAAATTCTGCCCCTACCATTTAACTGATGCAGCAGAAATCAAGACTTGTTTACAGTCTTCTGTGGTCCGGTTTTGGTAAATATTAGCCAGCGTTTCCTTTTCTTAGCTGACAGTAATGGCTGGACCCAGTGTGATCTTCTGCTGCTGCACCCGTGTGGTTATTTCTGTCAAGACTCAATATGTTGTGTGTTCAGAGATGCTCTTCTGCAAAAAGCAGTCTGGCACTTCTTTTCAGAACTCCAATATCAAAAAAGGCATCTTCGCCAAGAGAACTGCGGCTCACTGGATATTTTCCCCTTTTTCCAGACCATTCTCTGTAAACCCCAGAGGTGAATGCTCAGTTTAAAATTCAGTATACTGATTTGACCTGGAAGCACTAGGTTGCTGCCCTGTCATTGACTGAATAGATATTTGCATTAACGAGCAGTTGTACCTAACAAAAGTGGCCAGTGAGTGCAAATGTAACCTCAAGTGAATAGGCTGAGGAGAGCAAATAAGTAACAAAGTGCATTAACGAGAAAATATAAACTGAAAAACAGTCTGGTCAAAATAAACAGTATGATAGAGCAGCAACAAATAAATAAAAAAACATTACTACTCGCATCACAAAACACTCCTCTTAAAAAAACACTAGGGAACCGGAGTACGTCATTATCTGTGATAAGTCTTTAATGGCACACATCTATATTAAGCTAATTGAGTTTTGTTTACTCTGTTTCATGGTCTGAAAATGTGCTCAGATGGCAGCTTTAAAGGTCACGTTGTTTGCTTCACTTCTCTTCTGCATAATGTAGCTTTGAGCTTACTGAAATCACCCATACAAGGCAGTCTTAAAGGGGCCGTGGAGATGAGTATCTGTGGGTCTAGTGTTTATTATACTAAACTTAGATTACAGGCAAACTTTCTCCATTGTCATCTTCTCCTTCTTCTTTCTTCATGTCATGAATGTCATTAATCTGATCGCTAACCCTGAAAAACTTAACTGCAACTTAACATCAGATGTCAGCAACGTAAATGTTTCATACACAAGGATTTTATTTTTTGTTCATCTGTGTTTCTTCACTCTGTTTTTTGGGGGGGGGGGGGGGGTTGCCACGTTGCCATCTTCCTGCTCAGAAGAGGTCAACAATGTACGGCACACCTTAAATAACATTTCACTTAAATCCTGTTTTTCTGTACCAGCTACAATTTTCACAGATTGTTCAGTTCAACTCAGCTCATGTGTGATTACAGATATACCGACTGGAGTGAGAAAAGAGTGCCAAATAGCGTCCTTCTCTGGTTTAATCATCAGCGTACAGGAAGGTTTAATACAGTTCCAGAGGTTTATATGTACTTTATAAAATGCATTTGTTGTTGAAAAGAATTGGTTTTATCATTAAATACTCTAGATGAAATGTTATGTCCATGGCAAAGCACTGAAAAGTGCTTTTTGTGGTGCTTTCCAATAATGAGTGACTCACAGGCCTTGCAGGAATCTTGCTACACTGTGCACAAAGCTCTTAAGTGCCTCAAGTTTGGGTATAGATAGAATGAAAGAAGAGCCAGAGAGTAAGTTTATCACCTGGGCAGCAGCCATGAATTCTGTGAAGCAACATTTCTGCAGACCACAGAATGTCGGTCTAGCCGCTCTTCTTACTGAAATGTTGTTGCTCCTGAGCCAAAGGGAATAACCCTGACAGACTAAACAGAGTTCTTACTGCTTTATCTCTGCATGCCTTTTTCTTCGGCTTTATAAAATACCCCAGAAAGGCACTTCTGTAGGTTGTGTATCTCCTTGAAAAAAATAAACAGTGTGCTGTACATACTTTAGAAAAGCACCACACACAGCTGCAGAAATGCACAAAAATGTGCACCTGCACATGCTCACACAGGAACACAAAGCAGAGTTCAGAAATTCTCCCAAACTTTTTAACATCTTCCAAGATCACTCCAGCTCCAATCCCTGCTCATTGACCTTTGTGCCGACAGGAATTTGATCCTCATAGAATCTTTTCCCAGATTTAGTTTGACTTGATTTTTTTATTCTTATTCACATTTACAATTTTGTATCTGTTCGTCTCTATCTTACTGCAATCAAAATCTAATTTTTCTTTCTCTCTACCATCTCCATCAACCTTGTGTGTGTGTGTGGTGATGGGAGGGGGGACGTAATGGGATTAGAAGTTTGAATTGTCAGAGCTAAATGTTAGTTATATTGGGAGCGGGAATGTGGCAGGCAGGAAACCCCCTCAAGGGTACAGATGCCTGAGCTGATGGAGAAATGAAAATAATTACCTGGGGTTTCTGATTTATGCTTTCATGCAGGCCTGGAGCAGTGCCTTTTACGCCCCTTCGCTGTCTGATTCACTGCACCTTTATCCAGTGGCCTACGTCTGCAGGTGTCAATTTAAGCATGAGGAAAAGCTCTGCCGTGTGGTGTTAAGAGAGGAGAGGCAAGGGAGGCGACTGCCTTCTAGGCCCTGCAAACTCGCAGCAGCTTTTAAATGTCAGACCTCAATGCCCCAGCTTTGCTTTTTAATACAAAATGAATCATAAAAAAAGGTTAGGTAGAAATATCACTGAGTTCAAGGTTGCTGAACCAATGAAGCACACCTCTTTTCATCCACTAGGACTGTAATTTTTCTGTAATCTTTAAAGTAAGTTGCATGTAAATTTAGTTTGACCAGAAACACCCATTTAGAAACTCAAACGTAAACTTAACGATGCATTTCACTCCATGAATCGAGCTATGAATATCAGTGTGTTTGTGGTTTATGTTATCCTGCTTACTGTTCTGAGATGAAGGAGAATTTTAGTCCCTAATTAAATTCTGGTCCAGTGATCCCATTACACACACTTACTTACAAATACCTACCACCGCTTGTTTCTGTTACAATTGTGGTCGGAGCGTTTAAATTGTGTGACTGTGCACCAGGGAGCAAGAAAGCCAGAGTGACTGTTTTGAATGATTATAATGTTTTGGATCGATGAGAACACTAAAGCCAATGACACCGAGTTGGTCAGCAGCACCTACCGGGTCAAAAGTTTCCGAATAGCTGTGTAGTGTCACATAACCCAGTAATTCACGAGCCTGATGGGAGAAAATGTGATTAAAAAAATTGCAGTCTAATAAATCCTGAAAGATTTCATACACTCACCCTAAAAATTGATTTTCACATAAAACATGAGATTGCTTGCGGTCCACTGCAGTTCCAAAGGTGGGAAATCAATCAATCCTTCATCACTGCATTTCTGGGTATTAGCTGCCTGAGTTTGTGCTTGGGCTAAAATTTATGAACTTTATTTTTTTTTCCAACTTTTACTTTGAAGTACTTTTAAAACAGCTAATTTAAAATAAAAAAAATCATCTTTGACTTTAGTTTTACCCTCCCAAGGCGGCACAACAATAATATTTTATTGATACGTATAGCACTGTGCAAAAGTCATCCCTCATTTCTTTGTATTTTGCAACAAAAATGATAAACAGGCACCATGATTTATTAAGATGTGCAAACATATATGGACATGCAGTATGTACGGGGAAAAAAGAGTTTGAATATTTCTAACAAACTTGAAAATCAATAATTGATATAACCGCCTTTATTTACTCTCATAGGAAAGTGTTCCTGTCACATCTTTAAGTAGCCTTCAGGAATAGTTATCCAGGCTCCTTGAGCTCTTCTTTGGATGTTGGCTGCCTGTTGTTTTATTCTCTGTCACAATGATCTCCCACTGCTTAAGTAATGTTGAGGTCCGGGCTCACAGGAGGCACTATCTCACCGCACTGGCAGTGTGTTTGGGATCATTATCATGCTGAAAGATAAAGCTGTTGCCAATCATCTGCTTTCCAGATATAGTGCATGGTGGATCAACATCTGAAGGTAATTTTCTGCATTCCTAATGCCATCACTTTAAACAAGATCCCAAACACCACTGGTGAACCTAAACTCCTGTGCTTGTGTAATCTGGCATACTTCAGCTTTAAGAATGGCTTCTTGACAGCCATCCTGCCACTTAAACCATTTCTAATGAGATTCACTCAATAATAGATGGATCAACTGAAGGCTTAAATGCATTTATCAGGTCTTGTGTCAGGTCATTGGTGGATTTCTTTTCCCGTTAATGACATGACATTCAAATACTGTGAGCCAGCTGTCGGTAAGCCCAACTCTTCTTCTTTATAGAAGAATGTCATTTTTTATAGAGTCAACTAAAGAAGTTGGACAAATTATGTATTCTTGCAACAGGCTTCTAGCAACAAAAGTGCCTACAGATACCACTACTTCTCCTTAAAACAGTAAAGAAAGGCTAGAATTTCACTCACAAAAACAGAAACTTCTTGAATGGTGTGTATCACACAGCAAGCTGTAACTTTTATTTGATAATCCACAATCCATTATTGGAATTTCAAAATCTTATTTGCTTTTCATATGTACCTATTTTACCTAGCTAAGTATATAATTCTTTTTCTCTCTGTTTGTCATATTTTTGAGTAATCTACATTTGGCAAAGCATAAAAACAAATGGAAATTATTTTTTTGTTCTGGCAGCCCAATATTTTTAGTGGCCCCCATATGGCCACCCCTATTAAAAACATCTGGTGGTGTTCCTCATTGGAGCACTTGTCAGTCAACGCAGCAACGCCCCTAACTCCAGTGTCAAGGTGGACGAGTTACCGAAAAAAGTTCACTTTCCTCGGAGTTGTTATGATGAGATAGCCTATCCACAGAGGCCTTTTTTTTATTTTTATTTTTGGACCAAGCTGTAAATATGCTTTTTAATGCTTGTCAACATCAGATTGGAGATTAAATCGCTTTTAGAGCTCAGCACTGGCTTATTTTTCAGCTTCACAGTTGAGTAGCTGGCATCTACACAACATCTCACTCCCAGCTCACACACCCAACTCGCTGGCTTTATGGTATAAACAGTGGGTACCCCTTAAGTGTCTTTTCTATCACGCCGGGTGGTCCAAAAAAGACTAGTAGGTTTTCTTCAGCAGGACAAAAGTTCTGTTCTGGGCTACATGTGGTATGTGATAGAAGCTTGTGGTAGATTATGTTTTAAGTTGTGATTAAGTTGTTTTAACCCATGGAAATCAATGTAACAGAAAAAGACACTAAATTGCATTACAAATGGTGTGAATTGCTTCCTCACCAAGCTTTAGTATGTGACACATTTGAAGTGAGATACTAATTTTACTTTAATCTGAGTCCTGGTGTACGGTAGTCCTTATTCTACAGAAGCCTTCCTAACAACACACTGCCTGCGCATGGTTTGTGAGCTACAAGTTTGGTTTGCCTCATCTTCCCAGGCCAGCTCCTGTCAAACATACAAAAGCTTGTTCCCACAGCAACTGAGGGGTTTTTTTTGTACTTCCTAAAAGGCTTCTTTTCTTGCTTCTTAAAAAATCGATTTGAGAATCTTAAGAATAACACATATGGGTGCAAAAGTGGACTACTAGAACTTATTCTGTTGTTATGATTGTTAGAATTACTACAGTATTTGTACTACCCTAGTAGTTGTTGTTGTTCTATAGCTAGTTCAGTGCTGTCCATACCTCCAGTGTGTTTGTTGAGTCCTCCCTTTTCTTTATTAAGGCTTTCCTCAATATAGTCTGACTTTAGCTTTAGCAACTTCTTACTTCTCATTCTCTCCACCTTCATTCTTTTTTGCATCAGTTTCAGCCTCTTGTTGAATGACGGTTTGCAAAGGGCATCTGAAATCAATAATAGTAAGAACTGCATCTTTTATTACATTTCCACACCTTGACAGCAGCTTGGAAAGCCTGATCAGAAGCACAAACACAAGCACACACAGGAACAAACACACACACCTCAAGGTCTCCTTCATGTTTGAGCGACCACAGAAATTATGTGCTGATGACACCTAAACAGATTGTGTAATTACTTTTGCCCTGGTGGCCCTGGCCTGCAACAGAGATTTCCTAAAGCTGGTTATTACCTATCCAGAATTGTGGTGTTTGTGCATGTTTGGAGCTGCCTGATATTTATGATGCGATGCAATATAAATATAACTACAAGTTCAAGCTGAGATTGGAGCCAAGCCAGAGAAAAGGGAAGGCCCTCCGGGGTTGAAGTTTGCAGGTAATGCTGCAGAGGAAGCGGTAAAAGTCTGAGAAGGACACAGTGTGGCTCGTAGCCTGTAGATGCACCACAACCCCTCCTGTGCACAAACTGATTTGTTCTGTTGGCAGCCGGCAGGCAAAGGTCATCTCTGGTTTCTGTGGAGACTTTTGCTCCCTAAAGCGTCATGCACAAGTTCATGTTAAACATTGTGACCTCTTACAGAAAATAAACCACAGGGTGCTGACAAATACGCCTATAAAAAGTAACATCAAGGAGGTGTTAGACACTTTAGGAGCTGGTGGTCTAAATTTGACCTGACATGCTTAAATATCACAGTCTTTTTTTTTTAATTTTCAAATTATCTAATTTGTTGTTCCTTAAGGCACATTTTGCCTCTAGGCTGTGTCAGATAAAAATATGTTTTGTTTTCACCTGCTCATTAGAATCTAGAAAAAACAGGAAACAAAGTCAAGGACCGACAAGGTGAAGAGCGACTGGAAAACAGCTAAACTCTCATAACAACAGATGTGTCATTGTGTAATCATTTTGTATTTAATTCTGTAAAAATCTTTTTATCCAGCGGGTCAGGTTCTTTATAATTAGTGTTCAGTCTTTTAACGATTTGTACTCTAAGCTGCAGGCTCATTGATTGGAAAACAGATTAATGTACTCAAAGCAAAACTTACATCTGAGTCCAAGCAACAAATTGAGATCTTTTCATGCATTTAATTCTGTAAAAGGAACCAAAAAATCCACTTTGGCTGCTTGTTGAGAGTGTATTCCAGTGTCGCTGCTGTTGTTTGACAAATTCCAGATAGATCCACACTTCAGGTTCGGGTTCGGGTTAGTTGGCTTTGGACGGTAATCACGAAACACTTGCAAACATTACTGTGAACGTTAGAATTACTGTTGTTCATCATGGGACTTTTGATAAGTTTGATAAGTGAAACCAATCGATTTTTTAAAAAGCTTATCTTGTCTTTAAAATCCAGCTTTGAATATAAAGCTGGAGCTGCAAAACAGAAAGTTTCACATCTGTTGCTGTCATATTGATGACAATGGTCCACATGTAGAATTGTCAACAACAAAAACGTGATTTCAGCCTGAATTGCCCAGTCAAAGAAATGGTGAGCCATGTTAGAGAGGCAAAAATACAAAAGAATGGTGCAGTGGTCTGTTTGTGGTAAGCAGGTGGTATTGGCAGAATAATCTGACCTGCAGAGAAAAACGGGAGAGAAACGGCTTCAAACAGGTTTAGACCATCGCTGTTGGAAAGGGATTTTTGTGAAGTAATAAATAACTACTGTAATTAGCCAGCAGATGAAATAAAACGGTAGTTGGCCTACTCTCCACAGAGTTTACACTCAGTTGCAACATTAAGGTGTATACTGCCCCCTGCTGTGAAGGAATATAAATGTTTTAGGGCTCTTTTGACATTAAAAAAAGAAGAAGGTTGTTTTCTCTGATCAGAGAATCTTTTCCCCCTAACTGATCTAAGATGTCACAGTCTTACTTAGTAGTACATTGAAAATATGGGTTTAGGGTTCTGGCAAACCTGCTCCCAGTATTTCATGGTAAAAATCTAAAGTGTTTCTCTTATAGTGTAGTTCAGTGTGTATATGTGCAGAATTTGACATTGAAAGGTAGTTTTCACAATCATCTGCTGATCAGAGAATAATTTCCTCAACTTAAATTCCCACCAGATCCAGTCATGCCTTCATGAATAGGCTGGTTAGAAATTCTTGATGTCTTGATACTTATAATTTCAGGAACTTTTATTGAAGGGTCTTATTATAAGATAAACAGATATCACCTTTTCATATTTCCCCTTCACTTTTCCTCACTTTTGAGAACCATCTTCCGGTTATGGCCCCAAACCATAGTTTAAGTCTCTCAGTAAAAGATTAGTAAGGTGAGGATTTGCCACAACAGGAAGACTTATTCCATGAATCAGATAATGCTCACAGAGCACGCTGGGCTCCTGGGGGAAGTTGCACAGTTTATTTGGCTAAAAAACCCACGCTTGCTGTCACTGCAATTGCTTCCAGACATCACACTCTGACAAGACCTCTGAGCCACCCCTCACAGTATTCATATTTCAGATGTCACCGGCAGAAACACACAGACAAAAGTTTCCCACAGAGGGAAAAAGACACAAAGGTCTTTCTTAACACAATACTCACATACCCATACGTTATGTATGTTGAATGAGTTATTGATTGTTCCCAGCATGATAGACGAGGAACAAAATCCACAGTCTTTGTTCTGTGCCAAAGCGCATTATTAAGTTCAACTGAAGCTAATGCAAGGCCCCGGCAGTCTGTGACAGCCAATTAAGTATAAATCTTTGAAAGAAATCTTTTTTTAGTAGAATATTCCCTTTCTGTTTTTCAGCAGATGGGGCTTCTTTGCTGAGCAGCAGATAGTTATGTTTCTAAAAAGCACAACCTGCCCATCAAGTCCAACCCTGGAGAGCAAATACTAGAATTTCAAGACTTTTGAGGAAGTTTATATCTCATTTGCAAAAAACTTACAAAATGACTTAGATGCCCAAAGTATTAAAACACTGGCAAATAGATGTGAGTGATTGCTGTAAAGCTTAATGACAGAGTATTGTGAGACTGCTAAGGTTGGGATTTTTTTATAAACTAATTTTAGATTACCTGATACTGTTAACTTGTTGGAATTTAACTGCTCAACTTAACTGCTGAAAATAATGTGTCATAAATACTGACTTTGAAATTTATGATAGCATGTCTGACTATAAGAGTTTGTGATGACTGAGCATCGTTTTGTAAATCGTTAGCTTCATAGCATAAGTGCCTAAGTCATTTTTTTGTGTTTTCGGAAAACAAGTAAAAACTAATTTTCTAAATATCACATGCATATTTTTAAATATCACATGCAATTTGACCAAAAAATGACTTAGGCACTTATGCTATGAAGCTAACGAAATGTAAGCAGGCCCTGTGAAAGCAGCCCAACTCTAACCCCTGCACGCTGGCTGTGAATAACTTTCTGATCAAGGCTCCAGCTGTAAGCCCAATGCTCAGCAGGAGAACGTGTAACATGGAAACTCTTTTATCCCCAGATAAAAACACACGAATTAAAGTTGAGCTCGGTGATCTTGCTGCATCTCCATCATGCTGCCACAGAGCCAGGATTCTTTGACACGATCCATCTGTTGTTTTCCTAATGTCCATTTCAAAAGAAATAAGCCCCATATGGATGAAGGTGAGGAGCTGGTGACACTGTCTGCTTTGTTACACCTCACTGATCTCCACGGGTAACACGAGGTCCTCAAAGTGAATCTGAAAATCAGTTCTTTCATTTCCGCTTTTGAGGAAAGTAAAACAATATCCTGAGCGAACTCTGCCAGCATGATCCACTGCAGCCTTTTACTGAGAAGACATCCTATTGGAAGCGCATTAAGATGTTTGACAAATTCTTTGACTCCCTGTTTGTCTGTGACAGATAAAAGAAACGAGGTAAAAGAAGATGCACATCACAAAGCGTTCACTCAGAGATCAATCAACGTCAGCACAGCTGCGTCTGGAAAACAGCAAGACTGTATGGGCAAAATAATGGGTGAATGGGTGAAGAAATACATGAGGAATAAGCATGCACGCACATAAGCTCTCCCACTGGTAAAATCCATAAACAAATACATATAGCATTTGGCTCTGATGCTTTATTCCACCTTTCACCTTCTCTCGTGGGAACACATAAACTGGAAAGGACTGCTTTGTGGTTTGTGAGGTTTCCAACAAATGCTTTCTTTTCTCTAGAGCCTCGTTTGCACTCCTGTTCAAGTGAAGCACAATTAGTTTCTTTTCTCCCTAAGGCCTAACTCATAGGATATGTCTTTGTTTAGATCATAACGAAATAATGAAATTAAATGTTTTCTTTTTACTCCACCTGATTTACAACAGCACCAACACCTAAGAGTCTTCCTGTGTTAGAAGAAAGTGGAGATGAAGCTGGATGAAGATGGTTTTCTCTCCCAGGGGACGAGGCTGCTTTTAAAGCAAACGATGACACATGAAAGGCGTCATTAATATTTATAAGTGGTGATCGCAGAGTTGTATGCATGAAACAAGAGTAAAGCATGCACACATGAAATTCAAATTAAAGTTTCAACTCTGCGTGACAAACTTGTGACTCAATAAAATTGACGAAAACAGTGACAACACATCAAAGACAAAACTCACTCCTTTATTTTTTCCCTGTACAATGTAACAATATATTACATTGTTGTGGAAGGAACATATACTACATATATTGAGACACTTTATCAGGCGATCAGAACTGCACTAAATCTTCATGGCACATGTGTGATACAAATCTCCTGTTCTACCACATAACAAAAGTGCTGTATTGGATTGAGATTTGATGACTTTGGAGCCCATTTGAGTAAAGTAAACTTCTTGTCATGTTAAAGAAATCAGAGCTTTGTGATGTGTTGCATTATCCAGCTGGAAGCAGCCATCAGAGGATGGGTGCACTGTGGTCATAAAGAGATGGACGTGGTCAATACTCAGGTAGGTTATGGCGTTAAGAAGCTACTAAGTTGGTAATAAGGTGCCCAAAGTGGTGATAACCATCAACAGCCTGAACCATTAACACAAGGCATCATGGATCCATGCATTCATGTTGTTTAGACTCGATTCTGTTTGTACCATCTGATTGTTGCTGTAAAAACAAGACTTACTAGGCCAGGCAACATTTTCCCAATCTTTTATTGTCTAATTTTGGTGAGCCCATGGACATTATAGCCTGTCTCTTGCTCATGGATGTCGGGAGTGGCACCTGTTGTGGTCTTGTGCTTCCTGGTTCTGCATGTTGTGTGTTCAGATGCTCTTCTGCAATACGTTGGTTCTACCAAGTGGTTATTTAAGTTATTGTTGCCTTTCTGTCAAAGTAATCTGGCCACAACTCCCTGTTGTCTGGCCAGTGAAGGTGTAAAAGCTCTAATATTATAATGTGATTTATGATGTCCTGTTTTGTTAGTACAAATATTTTTTTAAACTCTCTTTAACTTTGAGTTCTGATGCTTTCTGTTTCAGCAACATGATATTTTCTTGAAGACAGAAGAAGATAACACATGCTTTTGTATATATTTATTCATTGCTTTAGTGTAGCAGGACTCTTGTTTTCTTGTGGACATTTACTGACACCTAGTGGACAAAGGTGAATGTGTTCTGGCGTTTTATTATGCTGCAGTTAACAGTATGAACGTAAAACTATGAAAGATATCATCCTTTGTAGTTTAAATTCGCCCTAGGTTTGAATCATCAGTATCATTTTTTGCGAACGCCTCTATTTTAGTTGCTAAAAACAACAGAAAAAAGACATCTTAAAATTCTCTCACGACATTATCTACATTTCTGACGTCGATGTTTTATACAGTTAGATTTTAACAAAGTAAACACTTTCAGTCAGTTGTAACCACCACGACCTTTTTTTCACTGCTGAAGTGACTGAATATCTAAATAACAAACTGCAAATATGCATCAAATGTACTTTTTATTGGCCTGTTCTTTTGTTAAATATAATATATATGTATAAATATAAAATGCTAACGATTTACCCTATAATTGTACTGGGATTGTACTGTTTCTTTTTAATGCTGCTGTCATTGTGCGACATTTTCCTCATCATATTGTTTCTCTTATTATCCACTGGTGAAAACAAGTTTCTTTGAACACAGTCTTTTCATATAAACGGAAGAGATGATGGCGTCAGATTAATTTTAAGACTTCCACTTCCTCTTTTTCTGTTTTTTTTTTTTAAACCGCACAGTTCACTAGATGTCTGTCAGCTGGCCCGGGGCTACAACCAGGGGATGAATATTTAAAGATATTCTTTGATTTGTACTTATGCCATCATTCCTAATGACTTCTTGAGGAGGTTTTAAGAATTCCATGAGTAATTTATGTACCTGTGATCTATAAGTCTCGAATCAGACACCTTGTGATTTAAGCACGTTCATCTTGGATTCACTCAGGACCAAATGAGCAACAGACCAAACAAGAAAAGCTTCTGCATGAGGAGACTAAAGCCAGGTAACGCATATAAATCAGCTGACTAACAAACAAAACCAAACACACAGCTTTGGAGGACGTCAGCACAGCTGGCAATTAGTCGGGGGCAGAAAGAGTATTTGTAGTTTATATACGTCTCTAACTGCTATAAATTGAAACAACTGGCAAAATTACTTACATCACTGACTTTGTTAAGATAAGCTCACACCCGCATTATGTTTAGTTTCGGAAATGATACCTCTGTTGAACTCATACTTGTTTTGTCCTCACACCTGGACAACTAACCAGCACAGGCCAGCAGTGAAAATTAGACCGCAAACGACAACAACAGCTCTGAATGTATTTGCTTCTAAAGTTGCAGGAAAGTACGGGAGATTAGTCTTTCATATCAGCCGTGTCAATATTTTCATTCTCAGCAATCATTTACAGGCGTTTCGCTGCAGGACATTCGGACTTTTGGAACTGCGCTTCTATAATTAGTAGAGTTTGCTCGTTTTGTACTGAATTTGTCTTTGTTAAACACGATCAGCATAATAAAGTCTGTCCTCCTTTTCCTGCTACTCCAGCTCTAGAATACTGCAACCACGTTAGAAGATGTCACGTCATCGTTTAATGCTCACATGATGTCATCACCTGTTTTATTCAGTCTTCACATCCATTTCCTGTTTAATCTCATTCAATCTGCAACATGAATTCGCCTTCTGTTTTCAATTTTACTCTCAATTACTGTTCTTCTATTTTAAAAATAAACTGCACTTTTCACATTATTTCTTCAGGCATTACATTTGGGTGGTAAGTAAGCTAGCTGCTGTTTCTCCTTTCTGTGAGACTTTCTCTTTGTAATACTCATCAGTCTCAGCATATTATACAGAATCTGAATTATCATTGTCTGACTATAATCACGTCTCCACACTAAGCTCTTACTAAAGGAGACTTACAACTAAGAAAATACTCACCAGAGAAAAGGCCAAATGAACAGTGAGTACGGCTACACAGAACCACTCTAGAAATCAACTGAGGTTAACATGAACTGAATTTAAAATCCATTTATGGCAGTTCAACTTCATAGATTTTTACAATAGACTCACCGGTTCAAGTTTTTTTATGCGCACAAAGCTAAGTTATGTATTGATTACTTGGGGACACCTGTCTTTGGTCTGTATTCTACCATTAACTGAATTACAGTACATTAAACTTCAACTTAAACGCCTACAGTACGCTGAATATAAACGACTGTGGTTAGGGTCTTTCCCAACCTCCATCTGTACCTGAAATTCTCAGAAAAGCCTTGCTGTCCGCTCATGTGATCCAGCTCAGGGTGGCTAAAGTGAACTTTGAATGCTGTTATGTTGGAACTGTGCAAAAAGTCAAGCAGCACACACAAGCACACTTTCAGAAGCACAAAATGATTCACACACTCATGCTGCATGTGTTTCAGCACAACTGTCATTTTCACTAATCTATCAATAGGTCTACCGTCGTGTACAGACATGCTGTACGTGAATAAGTTAAGACAACTTTCAGTGCTCATTTTATGAATACAAGTGAAAATAGATATTATTCATGTCCACTTGTTTGTTCTGTTGTTGTCTTTCTAAAATTGTCTGTATTTCTTGAAGTTGACCAGGTTTGCTAAACTTGCTAAAAAGAAAAAAAAACATTAAAGAAAACAAACTGCACAATTAAAGTTTTCACAACCAGGCAAGAAACAACTTGACTTATAAGAAACCCACGGGAGAAATACAACAAATGTTAAACATTTACAACCAACAGCAACATGGTGAAAAGCATCAAAGACTCCAGGACATCACCGAGCCACACTGCAAACAACTGACTAACAACTGGAATGTGTCATATTGTCAGTATGATAAACGCCAGCATCTCGCATACTGTAGTTCACACAAAGTGCACGACCTGAGAACACTCACCAATGTAAAGATGACAGCAGACTGATAGTAGACTGAATTTCCACCAGAAACAACATGATCTATGTGGAAATGTCACAGCTGAGGCTCTGTTGCATCTCAGCAGCAAAACAGAAGACATTAAAGGATGGAAACTTAAATGTCAGATTGAATTCATTTGCAAATGTTATTTAATTGTATCCTTTAGGTAACAGAGAGCAAAGTCACGTTTGCTGTATGCAGTTTGTAGCCTAATCCATGATTCTCTGCTCTGTGCTTTGGTGGTTTGAGTAAACCTTCTTGTTTTTATAAATAGAGCAGAGTGAAAGTGAAAGTAAAGGTGAGAAAGCAAAGTGCAGCTTGTACACAGTTCAAAACACAATGTGTTTTAGAGTGTTTATTCATGTTATAATGTAGGTGCACTCTGTGTGAGAATCTGCTGTTCCTTTACTGCTTGAGAGGAGCAGAAGGCAAACGCTGTCACAGAAAACAAAGAAGAGCAGCAAGAAAGGAGCACTAATTGGTTTACAGTAGCATAGAAGCCATTTGGTGTATTTCACAGTCTCGTGTGTGCTGATGGTTGTGGCTTGATCTCTTTTGTTTCCTATTGCCATAAACGTTCATCCACTGATTTTAAATTGCACGTAGAGCACCTCTAAATACAATTTTGAGGAACTTGTCTTTAACTTCTGTAGCTCTATTTAATGCTACTCACTTATCCTCAGTTATAGTATTTTAAGGATGAAATTACTTTGTATTGTTAGATCTGATAGATGTAGCTACTAGTTAAAACATAATAAGCTTAATATGCTGTTGAAGATTGACTAAGACATTGCCAAGCAACTTTCCCTTGCCTTAATGCCTTAAGCTATAAAGATGCAGGAGGATTAGGTCATTTATGATAGCAAAAGGCAAGATTACCCAGAAGTGATTATGATTTTAACAGTCAGTAAATACACACACTGGACATTTTATAAGGTAGAATGGCAATACCAATTTTACTTATATAGGACATTTGATTATATGTAAATTAAATGTGCTTAAAACAGAAAGTAAAAGCATAAAAAAATCACTGCACGTTTACTATGCCTTAAGGCAGTGAAAACAAAATAAAACAATAAAAATATGCACAGCTATTAAGTGTAATGGCCTGTGTGCCTGTTTGAACGTACACACAGGTGTAAAAGTAGTTAGTTCCAAAGAACAGAACCACAGTACCTGAAAGCACCTTCGGCACACTTGGATCTGATTCTAGGAACATTTGAAAGAGCTGCACGAGATTACAGGAGAGATCATCAGGTGCAGTACTGGTACTTTCTAGTACTTTGCTGGATGCCGTTTTGGCTTCAGAACTGCCTTAATTATTTGTGGCAAAGATTCAGAAAGGAGCTGAAAACATTCCTCAGAGATTTTGGTCTATGGCATTTAGTAAAGTAATACAAAATAAAAGAGTCTGATCTCTTTGTACGATTCAGTCTGGTTTAAAACGACTTACTTAATGTTCAGTTACACACTCTCTGCAGGCTTTATGAATTGTTTATCATCGTTTAATGGTTTATTAACTTATTATTATTAATGACAAATGAATTGTTTTATTTTACTTATTAATTCTACTAATTTCTCATACATTTTTAATTGCATACTTAAGTAATATATGTTATTCACTAACTTCTCATAGCTCACAGCCTGGGACCCCACTGGCTGCTAATGCTTTCTTTATAAAGAGGGCGAAAATTAGATATTAGCAATTAACTGTTAATTACAGTTTTCATAAAGCCTTGTGAAAACTGTGGGCTACTTACACTCCTGGCGCATTTCATAACCTCACGCTTTCCACCTTAACAGTATGAGGCAATCTTGCACAATGTTGCGCGTGCCGCCAGACATTTTCCACGTGTCAGCACAACCGAGACGCGACGAGCCGGGAGCCGGTGAGGCAGACTGCCGCGGGGAAATACACGAGGCAACGATCGTGCAAAAAGATGTGAGTGCATTCTGTCAACTTACTATCTGTGGCCGACATGTCTCCCAGGGATTTTTCTGGACGTCTGTGGTGTGTTGTGCACGTAGGCTTTGCGTTATGCCCAGTGTCAAAGCAAATCTGTTCTATGTTCTCTGCAGACCCTTGTTCCCACATGGTGATTCGTGTGTGTGTGCTCCCCTCCCATGCCCTCGTATTGGGCGCATCCTAATGGCCAGTTTCCTACCTGGCGACCACCTCCTCCACGCGCCACGCTCGTCCCGTTATTTAAAGAGCCCACACGCGAAGTGACATCTGCTTTCTGTTATATAGGAGATCGATCGTTAATCATCAGACTGATTTCTCACTTCATAGATTAATTTTACAATAATCAACCAAAAACCACAATGGACAAAGGTATGAGCAGATCAAATGTATTCATTTTATTTATTTATTTATT
>NW_005187409.1:5162479-5165098 GCF_000239375.1 Pundamilia nyererei | reverse complement strand
TGATAGATGATTCACAGACAGGTACCCTTGAACTTTGACACATCATCCCATGGGAATTAAATCTTAATTGCACATTCATAAATTGTAACTGCATTGCCATCATTATTAGTGTCCATACGCACACACCCACTTACACGCATATCTAGCTTCTTGCCAACCCTGTGTGTTCTCTTATGATAGTTCGTAGCAATATGACAGAGTTTTGGAAGGAGCACTCTAAGGCTGCTACAGTGGAGGAGATGATGCTGGATTCTCGTGCCAAAGAACTGACTCAGCATGAGCTGCCAGAGATCCTCTCCATGCTGCCTAGCCTGGAGGGATGCAAAGTGCTGGAGCTGGGAGCAGGAATTGGGTGAGCACACAGCTGCAATAGACTTAGAATTCTGGGAAAACAGTACAAGAAGACAAGAAAGTCAGTGCTTTAAAAGACAGGGATTTAGTAGAAGAAGTATAAGCTAATGGAGTACTGTAATATTTAATAAATGTTTAAAATGGCATATTAATGATGGAGAAACTGAACTCACAGATCATTGTTCATTCAGTAGGCTAGTTCCAGTCATTATACGAATGTACTGTTTACAAGGTTGGGGAAACCAGCAGTGTCCAGATGAACAGAATCAACTTTTTGGGGTTCAGACTTCATTTAGTATAAAGATTTATGACTGAGGAGCACTCGATGAATATATGTAGCAAAAGTCATTTTATATTCTTATGTTTGCATCCAGTCGTTACACCAAGCACCTGCTGACCAAGGCAGCCCATGTGACTGCTGTGGACTTCATGGAAAGTTTTATAGAGAAGAACAGGCAGAAAAATGGCCACCATAGCAATGGTACCTTCCTCCAAGCTGATGTCACAAAGCTGGATGTTCCCCAAAACAGGTGTGTGTTAAGATATCGTCGTTAATATTTAACCTCACTAATGCCGTGGTTCGATGAATGGCACTACTGTGAGTCAGCTGGTCTACTGGCCTGATTCTGAATTATCTCAAAAACAGCTGGATAAACTGTCATAAAATGAGTATATTTAACATGCGCAGAAGTGGCTTCAGCAGAGGCTTACCTTGGAAACGATAAAGCTGACATTTGCCCTTTTAAGTGAAATGAAATGACACATTTTTTCCATGAAATCTATCTTCCTACATCCTGCTTCTAGCTTTCTCTTTGAGGGCTTGCACGTGCACATCTGTAGTGTCCCTATGGGACCTTAAACATGCAGAGAGCGAAGAATCACCCCTTTTGTCAGCTATGGCCCACAGATCAAATAGTCTAGAGGGGGAGAGTCTGCAGTTTCCAAGCCAAAGGCATCTTAGGAGGAGCATTTAGTAGAAACTGCCTTAACTGTAGCGTATGCTATCATGAATCCCAGTGCATAGAAAAGGCAGAAGTATTATGGCCACAATACACATTCACCACAACTTTGTCCACTTCCCCAAAATGAAACATAAGTTAAAAGGTCACTGTTTCCAGCACACATCATAGGTGTACAAGTGGAAGTAGTAACTCTGAAAGGAGCCAGTTTCGAAAGGCAGAGAGACGACACACGCAGCTTTATTTGTTATATACTGAAAATACTGTTGGTTGCTGTGATAAAAGAATGATGCTTTTTTTTCCTCAGCATTGATTTTATCTTCTCCAACTGGCTACTGATGTATTTGAGTGACGAGGAGCTGAATTCGGTTATGCAAAAAATGCTTACCTGGCTGAAGCCTGGAGGCTTTCTGTTTTTCAGAGAGTCCTGCAACCACCGGTCAGGTACAGATGCAGAATTAAATTCAATGTTTAAACCTTTATGCTAAATGAAGGTAACTTAAGAAAGATTGTATGAAGTCCTCTGCCTGTTTATTTCAAAAAGATTTAATTAGATGTCTGTACACTTTCTTTTAACTGCTCACTTTCTATGCTCCATGGAGATTAGTTTGTTTTCATTCATAATTTTCTACCAAGGTGACAGTAAGAGGGATTTCAACCCCACCTGCTACCGTACTGAGGCCCAATATAGCCACATGACTACAACAGTGCAAGTGACGGAGCCAAAAGAGGGCCAAACGTTTGGTTTCGACATTGTCTTGAAAAGGAGAGTTCAGACCTACGTTGAGGTAGAGACATTTGAGTCATATTAGGATTGAAAAAAGCACATGGCAGTTTCTGATGCTGGTGTGTGGACATGTAGTTAACCCATTTACTACCTTTACTACCTGTCACCTTCTCATCCATCCAACACTTACAGATGAAAAACAATCCAAATCAAATCTGCTGGTTGCTAGAGAAGGTCACTCGCTCCTCGAACAGCCAGAATGGATTCAAAACCTTCCAGCAATTCCTGGACAACCAGCAGTACACCAAACGTGGCATCCTGCGCTATGAGAAGATGTTTGGGGCTGGTTACGTCAGCACAGGAGGGCCTAGCACCACCAAGGTAGGCAAATCCCAAATAATATGGCTGGATGCAAATGATAAGTGCTTCTTGGAAGGAAATTTAACAAGTAAAATGCAAAAATATGATTTTGAGTTATAAACACAATTACAGAAAATAACACAGAAAACTGCATGCTTCTGTAAGTATTCAGACTTCTGAGCGTCTAACATTTTAGTCTGGTGCAGAATTTGCATTAAATGC
>NW_005187409.1:5147567-5161435 GCF_000239375.1 Pundamilia nyererei | reverse complement strand
ACATCCTGGTTACATCAGTCTGTTTCCTTACCACAGTTCACGGGTCACATGTTTGGTCCTGGAGAACACACTTACCTCAAAAAGTGAACCGTCTGCTCGTTTTTTCCCAAAACATTTAAGTACATTTGGCTTCACACTGGCAAACAGACGCAGCTTCAGCAGAAAACTAACTAGCCAACTAACCAACCAACCAACCAAAGCATGCAGGACCTGTGCCGCATTAAGTTGGCCAAAAGTTAGCTCAGTTCGGCTTTTTAGGATTCTTCTCTGCTGAACATTTGATAAAACTCAGCACTTTCTATTAAAAGTTTATTTCTGGACTGCTTTGCTTAAACCGGTCACCATTTTTTCCAAAAAGTTTCTTCAACCTTAAAATCGTAATGAATTCTGGGATAGGGTGGGCCACGAAGGTCTATGTCATCTGATGCCATTTTTTTTTTGACATTTTAGTCTGATGCCAGAGGCTGTTTTGAGCTCATGTCTGAGGACGTTTTTCCTGAGACCTGCAGATGTCCTAAAACAGGGGTGTCCAAGGTTTTAGATGTGTCCTTGATCCAACACAGCTGATTTAAATGGCTAAAATTCCTTTTCAACATGTCTTGAAGTTTTCCAGAGGCCTGGTAATGAACTAATCATTTGATTCAGGTGTGTTGACCCAAGGTGATATCTAAAACCTGCAGGACACCGGCCCTTGAGGCCTGGAGTTGGACACCCCTGTCCTAATATGTACACCGTAGTGGCCTCAGTAACTATGAAATAAAAGTTTGTAGCCAAAATAACCTTTACAAAGTTGGCCTCAAAGCCAGGCTGAATCAAAGACAACATTTTTGTGCTAACAGGAGTTTGTGGACCTGCTGAACCTGAAGCCAGGACAGAAGGTTCTGGATGTTGGTTGTGGCATTGGTGGAGGAGACTTCTACATGGCAAAGGTAAGAGCAACCAAGTCACAGGCCACACTTACAATGTTGATTTTAGGGCACTTATCATTATTGTAAAAGCTATAACTGTGGCAATTATTATGTGATTTTTCAGGCATTTGGAGTGGAAGTGCTCGGCTTGGATCTGTCAGACAACATGGTGGACATTGCAATAGAGAGGGCAAAAGCAGAGAACGTTCCATCAGTACGTATGTTATTCTGTTGATTACAACACCAAAGTTAATGACTGGACTAATGATTTATTTCCAAATCTTTAATGGTATTTACTGTTCCTCAGGTGCGGTTTGAGGTTGCCGATGCTACAAAAAGGACATTTCCAGAAGATTCATTTGATGTGATCTACAGCAGAGACACAATCCTGCACATAGATGATAAACTAGCCCTCTTCAAACGCTTCCATGTGTGCATCTCTTTAAGTCTAAATGGTTTCATTTCATGAATTTCCCAACTTTTCTTGTAATTTGTAGAGAAAAAATGATACAGCACTAAATGTAACAAACATCTTGTTCTTGTTGATATCCAGTCATGGTTAAAGCCAGGCGGACAGTTGCTTATCAGTGACTATTGCTGTGGGAAGAAGCCCTGGACCCCAGCATTCGAGGCCTATGTGAAACAAAGAGGCTATGTCCTGTATACGCCTTCAGAGTATGGCAAGGTAAAAATACTCGTGTATAAAAATGCTAGTAGTTTAAAACTTTGGACTCTTTTCTAATATGTAGATTATATTTTCTGTTTTTGCAATTCAAAATCCTGTTTAACAGTATAAGCAGTGCACTGATCCACTTATGAGTAAATGTGTTTAGAAGAATATAGAAGCAGCCAAATTTTCCAACATTACAGTATGTCCAGAGAATAGACTTTGTGTGTATGTACTACTGCAGTCCATCAGTTGATGGTGCTGTCCCCACACCGCTTAATCCCTCCTCTGCCTCCCCATCTACAGTTCATTCAGGAGGCTGGTTTCAGCAAAGTTCGAGCCGAAGACCGCACAGCCCAGTTCATCGAAGTGATTAAGACAGAGCTGCAGAGAGCAGAGGCCATTAAAGATGAATTTATTAAGGTGGGAATGCACAACCACAAAGTTCACACAGTGTGTCAAAGATTGCACCTTCATAATTGTGTTACGACAGAAAGCTAAATTCCTCCTTTAGTGTGCCATCCAACACACCTGTATCTTTTCCCTGCAGGAATTTTCTGAAGAGGATTATTTTGCAATAGTGAATGGATGGAAAGAAAAACTGGAACGTTCCAACAGTGGAGACCAAAGATGGGGACTTTTTCATGCGACAAGAGACTGAGCTGTTGAAGCTCGCCGTGTTAGAGATAATAAAAGAAAAAAGAAACAATGTTTCTGCTACATTATTCTTTTTCTGGGTATCCTGTTGTCTTTAAAGCAAATCACTGACAACTCTTTCATTATTTTGTGCCAATATACCTTTAACTAAGTGATCTACACTTTGCCATCTTGCATTTCTAGTGAGCAAATATTTTTGGGAGTATAACAACAACGGAGTGTAAAAGAAGGTCCAGACAACTGCACAAAGTAATCAAGGTTTATTCTGATTAAGCAGGTTGTTGGTGTCCAATTACTTAAATGTAAACAAGTTGAAATGAGTTCTTGAACTAAAAAAAATAGCACTGTTCTCAACCGCAGAGGCAAAATCAATTGACAGCAGATTGATTTTTGAAGGACGATGCAATTAATTATTTCTAGTTAAATTAACAGGTGCACGAATTAGTTAACAAACAGTGTATTGCAACAAGCTTGAGTAGCTAATACTGAGCAGATAAACCTGAGGAAAACAAATTCAACAGGAACCAGTTAAACTGGTTGAAGCAGTCAGCTCATCTTTTCTGAGCTGTCTGCATTCTCATGACATCAGTTTACAGTTTAAAACCATCAATTGGAGTTGCAAGTATTGCAATTTGCTCATCTGGCTGGATTGCCACATTAGGTAGCTCCACATGTTTGATTTGGCAGAGTTTCATGCCACATGCCCTTCCTCATGTAACCACAAAGAAACTTCCATCTCCATCCAGGAAAAATAACTAGAGATCTTTTGTTTGGTAGGCAAATGTGTAAACCGCTACAATAAGAGCCACGGTTGGTAAAGCATTGCAACACCTCCTAAATCCCAAATGTTTAATTAAATACATAGTTTATCATTTCTTAATAAAAGCTGGAATAAATCAGTCTCATGCATTCTAAAGAAAAATGCCAATAAATAAAAGATAAGTACTCCGTGTTTAACTGCTTCTTCAAATATTCTTGTATGCCACATTCATCCACTGTGCAGATTTGCAATAATGATTCTGATCCATTTTTAAGTTTGTGTGTTAACGCAGCAGATTTTCCTAAATGCTAAAAGTCTTCGTAACACTTTATAATGCCACTGTTAATAAAAATGAATCGCTAACTTTAGTTAATAGTGTATTACAACAGTCATTATTATTGCTGCTTACTGTTTGGTCAATAGCTGGTTTGTAAATCACTGTAAGTTTGCAACTGACCGTTATAAAACGTGTTTGGCTATAATAAAGCTGAAGCCTCTGTTTCTAATACAAACCAATCAATCATGACCAGAAGCTGTGGCTTGTGTCCTCTTTCACTTACAGTTTAATTTTCATTTCGGTTAGGTTTACAGAAAGGTTGTGGTTTGATTTGAAATACAAGTTAGGAGTGAAACCCCTGTCACTATTGCCATGACACACGCATCACTGCTTTACACCCAAGCACGCCTTGTGTGTAATAAACAGTAGTATTTTATGTCCTGGGAACGAAAAGGAAATATGTCATCAGTGATTAAGCCTATCCTACAACACATATATTTAATAAAATGTAATATTGATTCTACAATTATGGCTGTTGGCAAAAAGATATTTCTACAGTAAAGCAATGAATCTTTTTAATTTGAATGGTAAAATATACTTTGCTGCGTAGCCCTTGTTAGTATCGTTTTAGATCCATTCTTACCTGAAAACACTGCCTTAATTCAACAGGGCACAGATTCGACATGCTGGTGGAAACATTGCTCTCAGATTTCACTCTGTATTGGCCTGATAGAATCACACAGTTGCTGCAGATCTGTCGGTGGCACATCCAGGATGCAAATTTCTCATTTCACCACAGAGGTTCCAAAGGTGCTCTATTGGATTGAAATCTGGTGACTGCAGAGGCCATTTGAGTTCAGTTATTAACTCGTTATGTACAAACTTAGTTTATATGTGGACTCAAACACTGTATTTATCATTCAACAAATATCAACATGCAGAATATGAAAATTTTCTTGTCATCAAAAGCTAAATAGTTATCCAAGTCACTACTAAGTAACACTTACAATATTTATAAATTATGATTTATAGCCCAAATCATGTGGTTTTTGATTTTTTTTATTAAATATTCATTTGCATGTATGAGTTTTAAAATTTTTATTCTATTTTCTATATCCATACATCCATTATCTTATCATTATCAGGATTGTGGGGGAAAAAACCTCACCAAAACATGGTGAGGTTTTTTTTTATTTGTTAAAAATGTACTGTGTAATTTAACTAGGGGGAAAAATCACACTGATGATGCAGAAGTCTCCAAAACTGACAAAACCCATGCATCAAATATGATACTCTAGGCCTTAAGGGGTTAATGCGGGCAGACACAACGTGCTTCACTCAGTGTTCTGCAGGATGTTTATTTCTATGGCATTCTGTGCCCTCTCCACCTAATGACGTCTGTGTTTACAGGCACACAGTGTTTTAACAATCAGGCCTCATTCGTGCTATTTTTGTCATCGCTCTCTATTTTTCTGCATTTCCTTTATTTCATGTATGAATCCACAGTGAATGTGGGACCTAACATTCTACACAGACCTAAGTCATCTTGTTTATGGCAGACTTCGTATACAAAGATATAGATATATTTATATCAAAGATAAAGATATATTTACTGTTCCAAGTATATCTTGGAACAGTAAATTACACAAATGCACTCAAATGAAGAGTTCATTTCTGTGCCTCTCTGATATGATTCCTATAGAAAAAACATAACTGACTACATACATACACAGTATATTTTTACAAGGTTTCAGCACTGACGTGCATTCTTCATTTTAAATGGCCATAATAACCTGAGCTCTTTTATTGGGAATGGGAATGAGTGCTTCAGAGCGAAGTACAGAGCATCTCCCTGTCACCAGGGTTACTCACTGTAGCCATGGTTACTCATTGTCAACTACGTGTGCAGGTTGAGAGGAGAAAGTGCTGCTGTTTAGGCCTGGCATTACTTTGAGCAGCATGAATGATTTTAAGAATCAATAGATTTATTTGTATTTTTCTCAGGTTTCTCTTGATGGTCTAAATAACTTTGTTATGATAAATTATTTTATTTTATTTTTTCAGATTAGGCCTACGTGAGAAAATGAAGGTCAGACAGGGTGTGAGGAATATGTGTGAATCGCTGACTCAGTGTGTGAGATACAGATTTGTAGCAACGAACATGTCAGAAGCACTTCACCAATTCACCCCCCTGAGTTTGTATCTAATGCAGTGGCCATTTCATGCCCTGTGTCTGCTACAGTAGCAACAGGAGGCAGCTCCTTCCACCTGCGCCTCCCCCTCACTTTGTCTTTTTTTTCTAAAAAAAAAAGCTTCTTCTGCTGAAGTGCTTTAGCTGGTTAGCAACCACCAGTTTGTCAGATCCAGACCAATCACCAGTGACAGCTAACAGGTGCTGACGTTGGACCTAAAGGAGGAATGCTCTGCTGTGATTGGTCGGACAGAGATGGGAGTGGGGCTTCGCCCCAGATAAATTGTGGCAAACACATACCTAAATACAGGTTTCCTCTAATAAACATTTCATTCAGCCGGGAGATCAGAGGGTACTGAAAAAACATCTGGAAGTAGAGCCCCGAATACCCATGGGTAACGACAAACCTGTGTTCAAGAAACCAGTTTGAGATGATTTGAGCTTTGTAACATGGCGCGTTATCCTGTTGGAAGCAGCCATCAGAAGATGGATACGCTGTGGTCATAAAGGGATGGACATAGTCAGCACCAATTCTCAGGTAGGATGTGGTGTTTTGAACAACTAAACTAGCTAAAGTAGTAATAATGAGGCCAGAGTGTACCAAAAAATATCCCTCACACCATTACACCACCTCCACCAATCTGAAACATTGACAGGATACAGCACGGATTCATGCTTTCACATAGCTTACACCAAATAACTACTGAACGTTGCAGCACAAATCGAGACTCACCAGACAGGTCAATGTTTTTCCAATCTTCCGTTGTCCAATTCTGGTGAGCAGGTGTGAACTGCAGCTTCAGTTTCCTGTTAGTATCAGCAAACCACTGCGCTGCACTTAGCTGACAGGAGTGGCACCCGGTGTGGTCTTCTGCTGCTGCAGTCGATCTCCTTTAAGGTTCCATGTGCTCTTCTTCATACCTTTGTTGTAACAAGTGATTATTTGGATTGTCTGGATTGTGCCTTCCTGTCGGCACGGCCACTCTCCTCTGGCATCAACAAGACACTTGAACCGCTGTGAGTAGCAGAGAATTGCTGAACACAGATTTTTTTTTCCCCTTTTCAGACCATTCAGTAAATGTTCAGTAAAGAGAAAGTTGTATGGGAAATTCTCAGTACAACCTCAGATATTCAGACCAGCCCATATGGCACCAAGCCACATTCAAAGTCACTTATATCACGTCTCTTCCCTATTTTGATGCCAGATTTGAACCTTCAGCATGTCAGATCTGTTTTAATGATAGTTAAGGAGGTGTGCCTAACACAACGGCCATTTACTGTAAGCATTTAGCTGATTCTGCAACTGAATTATTATAATTTTTGAATGAAAAAAAACCAGCCCATTTCAAACACGCGTTATAACAAAGTAACAATAAATCAACTTGGTAATAAATGCAAGAACTTGGTAAAACGTCATATTAACATAAGATCTGCAGAAAGAAATACCTCAGCTTTGTCTCTTTCAGACTGCTCGAAGCGCGACTTCGGCTGACTTCCTTTGACACAGGCCCCGAGGACGCGCCCACTGCTCTGTATGGCTACGTACCTGCGCACGGAGAGCTCACACGACGAGAAGCAAAATATTCAGACGAAAAACATGGCGAGGTTAAGTGAGCATGGGATTCGCCTGAGTTCTGTAAGTATTTCAGATATTTGCTGTAGAGGATTCGCATTTGTTTCGACACTTTAGAAAACGTTCGCTACAGCGGCTCACAAAAAAGAGCAAGTGAAAGTTTAACTTATTTTTTTAAATTCTTTTTTTCATTTCCAGATGAGTCCTTCCTTCCTGAACAGCAACTCCACAAGTCATACCTGGCCTTTCAGCGCTGTGGCAGAATTAATAGGTAGGCAATAAGAAATTTCAGGCATAATACAGAAACGCTCCACAGTCCCCTGCACCTGTTGATGCAGCTTTTCGTGGTTTCTTTCGCACCGCTCTTCCGCTATCGCGCACAAAGTTGGCGTGTTGAGCAGACATTTGTGTTGGTGCAAAAATGGACCGAACGGACTTCCTCTTTCACGAGTTTGCGCTCACACGCCTAAAGACGTGTGCTGGCAGCTGCAGACGCTGTGTTGTGGTAATAATCCCTTCGTAAAGTAAGGATAGAGGAGCTCTGCAGTTTGAAATCATAGTGCTGAGATATTAGTAACTGCTCAACTGCAGTGAGGTTTTCTGCAGTGTCGGTACTCTTACTTCTCGTGAGCATTAACAGAATCAGTTTGGATTATTTTTGACAAAATACATATAAAACGTATTTGTAAATATGCAGCAGTAGCTTATTTGCGCCTTTATGTGACATAAATGGATCGTGTCTGGGCTGTCAACATTGCCATTCCTCCACTCTGTGCGCTCTCATTGGTTCAGACGTGCTGACCGTCTGTTGGCTGCTGAGGCTTTTTTAAAAACCGGAACAGCGAAGGGAGTGCGCTGTAGAAATGCATTCGCACCACTGTCACACGTGAAAGTACAGGCTAAAGTTTAGAAACAACAAAGGGAGCCACGTGCTTATTGGAATGAGCTCGCAGTAATTCGCAATAACCCTGCAGAAAGTTCCAAACTCTGTATGTTCGATGTTTGTTGATCATGGTGTGATGCAATTAGTGGCTGTGCCCCACATTGAAGTATAGATTACAGCACATGCAGTAGCATCCAGAGATCAGCAGTGGAGTTGTAGATCTAATGATTTGTTCCTGCAGCATGAGTCTCCTTCTCGGATCTATAATGTGCAGTATCACTTTGACTATGCCTGCAGGAAGTTCACGTTGTAAAGAAATATAAGGAAGGCATTAAAGAAACTAGCCATCCCATGTGCTTCTCTTGTTTTTCTTATTTCCAATTTTCTGTCTGTCGTCTTCTAGACAATGCCTCAGACCCCGGTGTGTCCGCTAAACAGTTCTGGATAGATGTAGTTCATGAAACGGATCACCTCTGTCTGTCTTTCATCGATAATGGCAGCGGCATGACCCCCAACAAACTGCACAAGATGCTCAGGTGAGACACGTGTGAAGTTCACACACAAGGAAAAAAAGAAACATAGAAAGACACAGTAGTGCTGCATACCGATTGTGTTCCTCTTTTCTGCATTTAACCTACAGACACACACGCGCAGTTTCCAACTGTGGCCTCACATGTGCCGCTTTGTGTCACATTCACACATTAGGCTAGTTTTGTCTTCTCAGCTTGCTTCTCGGTGTTCGATAATTAACACTTGCTCGCTTTTGTGTCCAGCTTTGGTTTTACAGAGAAGGGCTCGGGGAGGGCCAGTCAGCAGGCCATCGGGGTTTACGGGAACGGCTTTAAGTCGGGCTCCATGCGCTTGGGGCGTGACGCGCTCATCTTCACCAAGAACGGCGGCTGTCAGACTGTGGGGATGCTGTCGCAGACCTACCTGGAAAGCATTAAAGCCCAGGCTGTCATCGTCCCCATTGTCCCTTTCAACCAGCAAACCAATATCCTTCACAAAGGGACTGGGAAATATTAGGATACAATATTAGGTTTACTTTGTGAATTTGCTGATGCGTAGGCGTTCTACATCAGTATGACTTCCTGATTTTTTTAGTGTGAGAACTGATGAGATCATTTGAATGGCACAGGGTGTGTGGGTGGGGGCGGTGGGCAAGGGATGACATGAATTAAAATAGGCCAAGTTTAAGGCAGATAACAGGAAACAAATATATTATGTAAATGTGTTTATTACCATACATGCTCCCTTATGTTCTGACCTTAATTCGGTGTTACAGTTATTAGTTGTGACCGAGGATTCACAGGCCAGTCTGACGGCCGTCCTCGACCACTCGATCGTCAAATCCCTGGAGCAGATACATTCACATTTTGACTCAATTCCCTCCAAAAAAGGCACCAAGATATTAATCTGGAACATCCGCAGGTCAGAATCACATGTTCGTGTTACATTAAAGTTGAAACATGATAAGATACGAGTGTTCCACACGATAAACATCTCCCTTCCACCACTAGCAGTTTGATGAAGCCAAATGTGTGAAATCTGTAATCTTGTTAGATAACTGTCATGATGTCAGTCATTTTGTCGAACTCTGTACAACACAGCAGATTAGCGCAGACCTTATTACACTGTTTCTTTAGTGTCAGTCAAGTCAAAACATCTCGGTTAGAGTTTCCAAGTTGGCGTGTTGTGACCATTGGTTGAAAATACCACATGACACTGAGGAGTGTGCAAGCACAGTCAGTATCAGAGGGAGGCAAGTGGGTACAAAAACACATATGTAGTATTTGTATAAGCATGGTTCTAGGCAAATCTATGCAAAGTGACCCACATTCAAATGGAGAACAGAGAACCTCCTAAATTGAAGTTTTGAATTTTCTCTTTTCCTTCTTCAACTAAAATTCTTAGAGAGAAATGGTCGACTGAAGTCAGGTTCTTGTAAAGTGGCAAAAAGAACCAGGTCAGGTTTCTCATACCTCCTATTTCACTTCCTCTTCATGCTGGAGAGAGAGATGATCACCACAATGAGTATAACCATCCAGCATTTCAAGTATTGCCCTGTGATTCAAATCCTAGTAATTAGACACAGGCGGTAAAGCCATACAGTGACTTTGTGTTGCAAATCGTTCCCAATTAATGAAATGTCTTGCAAAGCCATCTGCGGAGCTTTCTAGACAGCCATTACAGCGTGTGCAGTGAAACACAATTACATGTTCTAACAGCTGCTTTCTTTCGTGCTATCCCGAAGAGCTAAAGACGGTAAGATGGAGCTCGACTTTGAGACCGATCCGAATGACATTCGTTTGCCTGAGATTCAGATCGAAGAGTTGAAGAAGGGGCTGAAGAATAGCGGATCCTTGAGAACTGAGCAGAACATCCCAGACATGCATTACAGTCTCAGGGTGAGTGGGTAAAAAAACACTTTACCATCTGTTATTATGTTAGAGCCTCTGTGGTCCATAATATTAATATTTGTCAGGGCTTGGGGACCTGTTCAGGAGGATTTTAGTGTTAAAGGTTGTGATCAGGGTTAGAGAAAAATTCAGGGTGTAGTGGTTGTGGTTTACGTGTGGGTTTAGCCATACAAGTGCTGTGTGTGTTGGGGGCTGGGTGTAAGAGTGTCTTCCACTTTTTGGCAGACACTGAGTACCTCCACACTACTGTAGACAAACTGTCAACCTTGTGGTTTTGTAGTAACACTGCCCCAGTTTCATTAAAAAAATGTTTTTTTTTTGCAGGTTTCAAATGATAATTCGCAAATTCTAAGAGTTCACTTTTTGTTTGTAAATCATCTTTTTCATGTTTCAAGATTAAAAAATAAACCCGCTGGTGAAAAATGTGCGTTCACGAGTGGATTTCAACCGACAAAAGAGTATTTCATATTTAGAGTTTTCAGTTTTAAGCCTCGCTTGTTTTCTTTCTTTTTTTTTCACCTTGTCCGTTTTATTTGCTTTGCATGTTCATCACAGGCCTACCTCAGTATCCTGTATCTGAAGCCGAAAACACAGATCATACTGAGGAGGAAGAAGATTCAGGCCAAACTGGTAGCGAAGAGGCTGATACACATTGAGCATGACGTCTACAAACCCCACTTCAGTGTATCCTTATGCTATGTGTGTGTGTAACAGCCAAATTCAAGTGTAAACAGGAAGTGGGATTCGTGTGACTGTTGGAGATGAAGCATCTGTGTTACTTTACTGGGGTCTGGTAAAAAAGTTTAAAAAAACACACACACACACACTTTTGGTGCTTAACAGATGTTCATGAAGGGAAAATCCAAACAAGCTTCACAGTGCCAGTTCATGCGGTCTCATATCTAGTTATTATTATTTTTTTAATCTTTTCATGTCTTCTAGAGAACTGAGATTTTGAAACTGGGGTTTTGTGTTATCGTGCCAGGGATCGGTTCAGCGCCCACAAAACCGAATTTTTAATCTGAACTTTATCTGTTTGCCTATCTAATATATGAATGCATGCAACAAACCAGACCTCAGGGGTAGGATAAGAGTTATGAAAATTCTGAATTATACTCTACTATAATTAATAATAAGGTCATTAATAATAATTGCATGAACAATGTTACATTTTTTCCATGTTTTTTCTGTTAAAACAGTTACATTAGTAACATCCCTTTAATTATATGAAAATTGCATCATTATTCTAAACTTTGTCAGTTTTCTTAACTGGTTTTTGTCAGAAAGACAAAGTGAAGGTGACCTTTGGACTTAACCCAAAAAACAAGGATCACTATGGGATTATGATGTACCACAAGAATCGTCTCATTAAGGCGTATGAGAAAGTGGGCTGCCAGCTAAAGGTAAAGTAAAATAATGTTGTGTGTTACAAATACTGTGGGGCTACCCTGGGTACCTGCCTCTGCTTAATAAATGTCACTCTTAAATTTCCTTCAGACTTCGGGCCTAAGAGCGGGCATTGGCGTCATCGGCGTCATTGAGTGCAATTTTCTGAAACCTGCTCATAACAAGCAAGACTTTGAGTACACCAAAGAGTACAGGTAACAAACAGTAATAAATCAGCTAGTTGCTTTTTTTGTTTGATTGTTTTGTTTGTGAATATGAGCTGTTGAGTTGGAATAAATAGTTTCATCCTGTATGTACAAAGTTAAGAGCGAACGCGGTAATTTGATCGTGTAATCTTCAGTTCATTTCTTTTTCTGTCATTGTCTTATTTTAAACACATTTACAGTTGTTTCCTCTTTTTACTCCCAAGACTGACCCTCGGAGCTTTGGGCCTAAAACTCAACGACTACTGGAAGGAGGTGACAGAGAAGAAGGCCAGAGAGCGAGAGTTTCAGGCTCTAGACAAAAATGAGAAGGAGGTCCAGGAGGATGTCGATGAGTAAGTGTTAACTGTTTTGTTTTTTTTACACAGATGAAGTCAGGGCCAGATTTTGAAAAACAGTGAGGTCAGACAGTGGAAATAGTTGCTGTTAAATTTGCTGCATTATTAGAACGTTAATACTTTATTGTAAGTTATGTGTGATGCTTTCATATTCCAAATTATAAACAAATAATACATTGCATAAACATTATATGTTGAGGCTCTGAATACAGGTTTACAGTATGAACGCTGATAAATAAGCTATGGTTATTTGTCATTTTACCAAGCTATAAATATATAGGAAAAAATGCTTGTTTATGACACTGTTACAAGCTGACATCATTGCAGACTAATAATAATTTCTAAAGTTGCCATTACAAAGTTTTATAGGCCTATTAATGTGGAGTCTGTTGGCTAACTAAGGTGTTTTATACTCAGTGATGTTGCCATTATGAGGGGTGAGGCCTCAGTGTTCTCTTGCATGCCAGTCATTGCTTTGTATCATCAGGTGGTATTCATTGTTGCTGTTCTCACACAAAGGCTGCTGCAGCTGTACAGAGATCAATTGAAGTGGTCATTATGCAATAGGCTGGCTGTGCCCTTAGGCCATTTCTCACATACAGCATAAGCCTTTTTTTAAAATTCAGCTTTAAATTTTATTTCTAGTTCTAAAAAACAAAACTGCGTGGTGTTGTAGTGGTTAACCCTGTCGCCCAACGACAAGAAAGTTCCTGGTTTGAACCCTGTGTGGAGTTTTCATGTTCCTCATGTGCTCGTGTGAGTGCCCTCTGGCTACTTCCTCCGACAAACCAAAGATAGCATGTTAGGCTAACTGGTGACTTGAAACAGGCCATGGATGTGAGACGTGAAGGCTTGAAGTGTATGGAATAAGGTACTGTATGGTGTGTTTTGACTTGTAGTCTAGAGCACCTGGAGTGGTCAGTGAGGCTAGAAAAGCCAGTCCATCACTGGTATAACGAGTATAGACCCAGACCTGATATAGCTGTAGTGCAAACAGTGAACACTCATCCGGTTCATCTGGCTCTAAATACGTGCCGAGTATTAAGTGCAGTTCAAACAGAAAGTCTAAATGTAGAACTCAGAAAGGTAGGAAAGGTAAATAAAGGTTTGGTGACAAGTATAAATAAGTAGGGTGAAGCAGACAGCTAGAGGAATAAAAAAGTAACGGATGCCAAAAAGCTAGACACATGGTAAATAGTACTATCAAAGGAGGAAATAATATAAAAAAAAACCCTCAATAAACCCTTACACTGCGTTCAGTGGCGCCCAATATTATTAGTGCACTGCTTTTCTATACAGGTGGTTTACAAACATGTCACTGCTGATAATCTAACACTCCTCACTCACCCATCAAATAAGATCAGTGTACTTCAAAGCCCCTCTGTTCCACATCGCCGCACACTGTTTTGAGGAAACGTGCTGTTCAACTTGGAAGGGTTTCCCACAGTTTTCAGGTTTTTTCATGACCAAAATGTGGAGTGTTAATAACATATCCTCATTCCAAAGTTCAGTTCAGCCGCAGGCCAGTGCATGTTAGAACTTGGCTATTTATCAAAGTCATAATATCATATCTATATTAAACCA
>NW_005187409.1:5143799-5146113 GCF_000239375.1 Pundamilia nyererei | reverse complement strand
TATTCTGTGGACTAGAGGTCAAGATATTTTAGCCTCTTCAGCATCAGTAGTCACCATTTCCTTTTTTTTTAGTCTGTCTTTAATCGTTTAACTCTGCATGGTCATATTTTAGCGCTCTCTGTGGTTAATAGATCAAGCACGAGCCCTTTCTGAGCCCTGCGTGTCCTTTGCATTCATTTTCTCCCTTGTTTACTTTTTATTTCACTGCTTTTCTTCAAAAAGACAGATATTTCTAATGGCTTGTATGATGCAAAACGTCATTTTCAATTTTCGCCAAAGCCACTGCTGACTGAATTGAAAGTAAGCACAAGTCTCTTTGTCTTTACAGAAGCTGCTCGTCACCAGAGGAAACAGAAGAACACGAGGAGCTGTTAACACCGAGCTATCAGAAAAGCCACAAGAAACTGTAAATTCCCATTTCTTTACCCCTCTGAAACTTTGACTGTGTGTGAAAATTCGTACATGGACGGATATATCGCACTGCAGCTCTTTCTGCATGCCTGCTTGCTCTTGTGGGTTCACATGCCGTTTTGTGGTTTCATGCACTTATTTCCGGCGGTTGTCCATGTGACTCTAAGCGTGTCTGAGAAAAGTTTACTTATGGTATCCTCTAACTGATAAGAATCAATTAGCTCTTTAAACTATGGTTCTATGTTGCTCATCAGTACACAAAACGCTTTAGGTCTGTTATTTAGACACTTAAGCAGACGTCAGCAGAAAGGGTCACATCTAATTTGCTTAAATTTGGCAACTTTTGAACAGAAATCTGTTATATACAAATGTACTAAGATAAACCACAAGGTTATAAACCGCTCACTGACAGCAGTTAGTGAGTGATGCACAGACTAAAGTGACTGTGGTCTGTCCATAGACTGTATGTAAAAGATGGATGTGACTTGAACCTGAAATCTTCCTAATGGATGACAGGGGCGACTACTTATGTAACAAAAAGAAACCTGATGGTCTGTGACAAAAACAAACCTACTGCTTAGTTCCTTAATGAATTTAGTAAACACTTTCCCGATGACTTTACGGTCTCCATACCTAGTTTCAGGTCTTGCTTGTTGCAGCATAATTTTTGTTTTATAACTAAATAACTGAGAACTATTCTGTTGAACTTACACCAAGAAATTCTGATTGTTTTACAGCCCTGGGTATTTGTGTGGCATTTACTTATAGCATTACTCTGGAAAGTTAACATGTTTTTTTTTCGGTGCGCGGTTACTCAAACTTCCTCCAACAGTCCAAAGATATTCTTTGCTAAGTTGATTCTAAATTGGCTGTAGGTGTGAATGGTTGTTCGGGTCTCTGCGTTAGCCCTGCAGACTGACAACCAGTCGAGGGTATATCCCAGCGTTACCAGATACTGATGGTTTCCAGCCCAAAGCCTATTTAAAACCACCACTATACTCACAAAGCTGCCCAAGATATTGTTTTACGTTTAGTTTTAATCACCGCTGCACGGCATCGTATTCAGAAAATCCAGTGCCCGCAGGAGTCACACAAAAACAATCCTTAAATCAACAAATAACAGCGAAGTCTTACAGACAGCTTGATTCATCATGTCTGATTAGGGCTCAGATTTACTAAGCAGAATAACTTGTGTGCGCAATCCCCGAATAGCCTTCATAGGTTCAGTTAGTTAGTTAGCTCCAGCAGAGACAATTATATTTACTGACGATAAACCAGAGCATAACGTGATTATCCGTGTTTTTATCTTGCAGAGAGTACTCCAGAGGCACAAAGCGAAAATCATTAGAGGTATGTAAATTTGTTTGTTTCTTATCTTTGTTGTGTTTTTCTCACCGACAGTAAAGGTCCCGTACTGTATCTCACAGGTGCGTTCTGCTGTTTTCATTGCAGGTGTCTGAGGTAGAGGAACAAGTGTCTAAACATCAAATAGTCTTACGGAGTTCATCTAAGCCCACCAAAGTGGAAAACGCAGATGAACTCACAGATCTAAATGACACTTTCGCGAATGACGATGCGGAGTCAGAGTCGGACACGGACACGCAAACGCAGGAGGAGGCCGCTGGAAGAGACACGGTCACTAAAAAGAAGAATGAAATTGCAAAAGGAGCGTCGCCCAAGGAAAATGAGATAAGTGACAAGAGGCTTCAGGATGAAGAGAGCGACAAAACGGAAAACGCAGACATGGAGACAGAAGAGGAGGAGCACTTAGAAACTTTAAGGTGGGGAAAGATTGAATAAAATAAAAAAGAGAATCTAATTCCAGTCTAATCCAAGTGTATTGATGCAAACTTGTGCTTTAGATAATGGTTGGATATAGTGTAGTAACTAATTTATATATATA
>NW_005187409.1:5125816-5143703 GCF_000239375.1 Pundamilia nyererei | reverse complement strand
GTGTGTATAGATAGATATATCAGTGTTTAATACCTTGTATTAACCAATTAACCCTCCTTTTTTGTAACCCCAAAAGGATGTCAGATTCAATATTGTGCGTTGTTAAAAAGAAGCGGTACCTTTGGAAGCTTCACCAGTCCGATTCAGCAGTTACGGATAAGGAGTTGCATTCTGGGAAACAAAGTGATATAGTCAAGACATTATCCCCAGAAAAAAACAAAAAGGACGCCAGCAGCCGGGTAGAGAACTCAGACACAAACCCACCGCAAACCCACACCGGCAACACGTGGCAGCACTCACTCCCCTCCACACAGACTGTGAAAGTGCCCCCGCTGAGCCGAACAGAAGGGCAGCAGAGCAGGGTGCTGCCCACGGAAGGGGTTAACCGGGAGGCTAAAATGCAGAGGCTGGTTGGGTTGGAGAAAGAGGCTGAGAAGCTCCGCAGCCTTCTAGGTCTGGAAATCACAAAGACAACTCAAGGAACGATGACAAATGATGACAGCGACGAAAAAAGTCCAACGCAGACGCTGGAGAAACCATCGGGACGCAAAGAGGTCGGCTGTCAGACGGACATGGCTGAGGTCAGAAACCATTTAGAACCATTTTTGCCTTTTTAGTTTATTTAAATGTTGGTTAGACTAAAATTTAATGTAGTCACATTTACTCTATCATGATTTTCTTTTGATTCTCATCATTCCTTCTTGTAATGAGCCTCTTTTGATATTTACTTTAGTAGTAGTTATTAAACACTTGAAGGACATGTAATAATAATTCTTTCTGGTTAAAGTGGCCTGAATACATTGATTTAAAGCATATATTTTCAACAATATAGAGTTTCTTCCATAGTTTCCTTTTGTCCCGTCTCTCTCTCTCGTCTCCCTTTTCTTTCCTCTCACTACCCTCCGGTCACAGCGGATAGCTGCCTGTGCCTGATTCTGCAGGAGGTTTCTTCCTGTTAAAGGGGAGTTTTGCCCTTGGCACTGTCGCCAAGCCCTTGCTCATAGAGCATCGTATGATGACGTCATTTTTTCTGATGTTGTAGGGTCTTTTTACCTTACAATATTAAGCACCTTGAAGTGACTTCTTTGTGATTGGAGCTTTAAATTTAAAAAAAGTGAAATTTGATTTGACTTGCAGAGCTGAATTTAGCTACTAAAATATATTAATCAAAGGTAATCCCAAGTATAAGGTTTGATCATCTTAATAAGTAATTGAGTGTTTTGTAATCATATGAACAAATCAAGCACAAAAGAGTGAATTATTAAGAAGAATGATAAATACTGCAATGTAATGCGATTTATTTTAAATTTAGATTTAAATGCAATCTAAATGAAAACTTTGATTATCTCCTGCTGTCTATCAGTGCTCTACTTCATCCTCTGGCCTGATTCAGGCTGCAGAACTTCACGGGTTAAAAGCTGTGAGTGAGTCCAACAACCAGCCTGAACTGAGCAGAGCCAGGAAGGAAAAGACTGACAGCCAGACGAGAACAAGACTCAGTGACACTGAGGCCCGTGAAGACAACAGGTGAGTGCGTTATACAGACATCCACATGCAGCTGTGTAGACAGGGATCCCAAGCTATATATTGATATTGTTCTAATTTGAATGCCTAATGCTTAATTTATATTTATCTTCATCTGCACAAAGTACGTGTAGATAAATTGATCGAGTATCAGTCAAGACTGTGATTTATTTCACATCAACTTGATAGGTTTTAACAGGTTTTAACAAAGTGATAAAGGAACACCTCGTAAACATCTCACTTGTAGCCTTTTACACCTATTCATACACGATACAAAAGCTCAGTTCTCCCAGAAAAAATTTTCTTGAAACAAGAAGTGAAATGTGAGCTGTTTGGGTTTCTTGCTGTAGTGACAAATCTGTTGTACGCTCAGGTCTGTGCAGGAGAATCTGCATGACATCCGCCACAACGTTGTAGTGCTTCTCACGGCCCTCCTGCCCCAGCTGGACCTGGCCGGCATCAGCCTGGACACCAATGATGTAGACAACATCCTGCAGCAGATCATAGAGGTCAACTCCCTGAAGCTATGATCAGCAGTCCAGCAGAAGTCAATTATTATTCGTTGTGTTACACATACTTACACAGTTGTGTTTGGATCAGTTAAACTATTTGTTACTTCAGTATACAATATGCATACGTTAATAATTCTCTTTCTGTTGATTTGGAGAGTAATGTCATTCCCATGTTTTTCATATTCCTGGTGCTGCATGTGGATTACGTGTATAATAATGAAGATTATAAAACCTGGTAATATTTGTGTTCCGTGTGGTAATCAGTTTGCAGTGTTAAAATAAAAGACATGTATCGAATTACTTTACCTCAGTGTCTTTCAATTTACAAAATTACAGTTCAGGTGTATAAAAAAATTGCCCTGCACTGATTACTGTATCAAGCTGCGAGTGCCAAGAGTTCTTGTTAAGCAAGAGACTGGGAAAAAGAGACAGGAGAAATGCTAAGTACTAGTTTGCAAATCGTTTTTATAAAGAGAGTTAAGAGGAATAAAAGTTGTAACTTAAATTCTTGTAGCTAACTGTCGGGGTCAAGTCACCAAGTCTGACTACTCGTACTTGTGAAGCTGTCTTGTACATATGGCAAACGGTTGTCACATCGTTTTGAATACTTGTGCAGTATAATCTTTAAGAAACATGAGCATGTTGGTCGTGATGTCAGAAAATATGAGGGTTTTTTTTTGTCTCAGTTCATCCATTAATTTTTTAACTGTTGCTTTTCATTGTTCTGCTGCTTTTGTTGTTCTTTTTTAATTAGCTATTTAAGATGCTGTACACACTCGGTTGCTGTTTTCTAAACAGGATTTGTTATGTTTGCATTAAAATATTGAAACCAGTTATTGCTCACTGCATCTCTGTTTTTAAGCTACTCGTGGGTCCAATAGTGGGATTTAAAATGGGAAGGTTTTCAGTACTTATTCTTTTTGACCACAAGGTGACAGTAAAGCCTTTCAAAGACACCTTTGGAGAGGAAGGTGGAAAATTCTTTGCTTGGTTGGTTAAGTATCGACCATCCAGGGCATACAGTAATTGAATCTTTTAATATCTTGTATTGAAACTAAGTGGCATCTGTGCAGAGTGAATGGTATTATATTACACAATAGTTTGATACAGCATTAACAACCAACCAACACACCCTGGAAATTATTTCTTTTCTGTCTCTTTGACATTTTTGTAAACACTACACAGTGCATGAAGAACGTATGAAGGGATATATTGGTGAAAGGTGTGTAGTGATAATTTCTTGTAGAGGCACAGTTTCATAATGCAGGTATTCATTTATTGCTATTGTTTGGCTATTAAACATTGGAAACCCATTAAGGCACGTTAATAGCAAAACTCTTCTTGCTTCTGTTTTTTTCTTTCTTTTTATAAAGTTGTAAATGCAGGCGGTCCATTGGTGAATGCTATTTTCAAATAGTCAAGTATACACTTACCAACCTGTTCAACTGCTCATTAAATATTGACAAATTCCATGGCAACAACTCAATGCTTTTAGGCACAAAGACATGAGGAAGACAACCTGCTGACGTTTTAAGGGATCATCAGATGGGGAAGAAAGGTTAGCTAAGTGCCGTTGTGACGGTTGTTGGAGTATTTGATAAACTGCTGATCTAGTGGGGTTTTTGCACAAACATCTGCGGGGAGTATAGGGAATGATCTGGAAAAGAGATGACAAGTATTGATGACCATGCCCATTCCAATTTCAGATGGCTTCTTCCAACAAGTTAACACACCATCTAACATTGCTCAAACTGGTTTCTTGATAATGACTGTGTACTCAAATGGCCTCCACAGTCACCAGATCTGAGTCCAATACAGTTCATTTGAGATGTGGTGCAATGGCAGATTCACATCAAGGATGTGGAACCACACATCTGCAGCCACCGTGTGATGCTATTATGTCAATTTGGACCAAAATCTCTGAAGAATTTTTCTAGTACCTTGATGAATCTATGTTGTGAAGAATTAAGGCTGTGTTGAAGGCGAAAATGGTTCAACCCAATACTTGCAAGGTATGTTAAAAGCATTGCTATTCCAATTCCACTCCACTTACCTGTTATTCATCAATATTTGCTCTTTATAAATAAGCTAAATAACAGCCTGTGCTCTTTGAGAGTGAGAGGGTACCAACTGAGACAGAAGCCCTTCCTTCAAAATCAACACCTTCAAGTTCAACTGAAATTTGCAGCTGCCTACATGGAAAAGTTAAAACACCTTCTGGAGAAAATTCTTTAGTTAGACGAAACAAAGACTGAGCTGTTGGGCTACAATGACAAGCGGTCTGTTTGAAAGAGTAAAGGTGATGCATTCAAACCTGACAGCACTGTCTGAGCTGTCGAGCATGGCGGTGGTAGCATCATGCTCTGAGGCCGTTCTGCTGCCAGTGGCAGTGGTGCATTGCACAGTGGATGAAACAATGAAGCGGGAGCTATAACTCAAATAAAAATCTAGATATCTTGAACACAACTGGGTATTTCAACAGGACAGTGTTCCCAAACATAAATCAAAGCTGGTTTTGGAATAGATAAAGCAGACTAACATTGGACTTTTGGAATGCCCTTCCTAAAGCCCTGAGCTCAACTCTGCCAAAGATTTGCAGACTATGCTTAAATTCAGGAAAGCAATGAGTTGGCATGAATTCTGCCAAAATGAGTGTTCAAATATCCAGCCAGAATTATGCCAAAAACTTCCAAAAGCATCAGTTCATGTGCGACTTACACTTTTAACCAAATGTCAGAGGCGGTGTGTGTCCGTCTGTGTACTTTCGACACTGTGTGTATTAGGAAAAATCCCCCAAAAAGTCAAACTTGTGCACCCGATTCTTGTGATTAACGAATGTGCAGTACAATCGTTCCAACCTTAAAGAAAACAAACAAAAAACTGTTTAAAGAAATCATGAAAAGCCCCAAAATACAATTGATGTCAATTATGAGTATATATGAACCTTTGTAAAACTGGGATATTTGGCTTGTGTTTCATAATTATTTATCAATAATGTTTCCAACATGGAAAACTGTTGCTGAATGTACGAGTGAGTGTGTGTATGAATAAAGCTCCTTAATTACAAGTATTTAAGAATGTGTGACTCGGGGTAACTTTCTGACTCTGGGCGCCACATGGTGTAGCAAAGTTAGATAAATCTCTTTCCTGGAACACTGTCATGTAATGTTACCACAGCAGAGCGCGCAATCTCACTCACACACTCCCCAGCCACCACAGATCCCCCGCGTGCTTGAACCTCTCAGTGACTTGGCCCCTCTCCGCCCTCCTCCCTTTAAATATCTCAGCCCACGGAAGGCGCACCAGAGCCGTGGCAGTGTTCGACCCGGGACGCCATGGAGCCGACAAGTGCGCACGCAGCGATGAGAGCGACACTCGCGCTTCTGCTGCCTCTCCTCTGCTCCTCCGTCGAGCAAGCGCAGCAGCCAGGTGCTACTGTAAGAGAGTATTATATAGCAGCTGTAGAAATCGGCTGGGACTACGAGCCTCACCCAACAACTGAACAAAGGTAAACTCTTTCTTAAATATAAGTCTGATTTAGACAAATGAAAAGACGAGCAGTCTGTTCGGTTGGTAAATAATTGTGATGATTATGTTTCCAAATGAAGAAGAAGACTTAGCTTCAGAAAAATCTGTGTCCAGTCAGTTAGGTTAGTTTTGCTTTTATGTTTTTAGCTTTTCTTTGTGTAATTTTTGTTTTGTTTTGTTTCTTTAAATTACTTTTGAATTACTAGAAGTAAATTAAATGCAGTTTTATTAAGGAAGAGCTAATAAGGATATTTTAAGTCAGTTTTCTCATAAGTTTCTCTTCATAATTTTATGCGTGTTTTTATCTTTAAGAAGGACATCCAAGGACATTCCGCAAAAATACATCAAAGCAATTTATAGGGAGTATACGGACTCTACATACACTGTTCCCAAGCCAAGACCAGCATGGACAGGTAAGTCTCCTTGTACATATTTTCAATAATCAATTAAAAAAAAAAAGCCATAAGTGCTTGTATCATACCACATTTTCTGAATGTTATATTAACATCCAAGGACAGTCAGACAATTTTTCTGAGTGGTTTGAAAAAAAAAATGAAACAAATTCAACTTTATTTGCCTGAATTGTTTGAATTCTTAAAAAAAAAATGATGTAATTTTCTTGCAGGGATTCAAGGCCCTGTGATCGTCACGCAGGCTGGTGAAACGGTGGTGGTCCACTTCAAAAACCTAGCCTCTCAGCCCTACAGTATCAGCCCTGTGGGGATCACCTACTGGAAACAATCTGAAGGTTGGAGTAACAGAATGGAAAGAATTTGTCTTGCTTTCACTCATAAACTTACTCACAAGTTGAACCTTACTCAGTAGGATTCTGTTCTTCCTCACCAAGCAGCTAGCAAAACTTGACTCAGCTTTCTGACTCATGTCTGTTTAAACATAACGTTCATTCACAAAAAAAAGCCCAGATCCTTGCTTTCCAGTACTACTTTGGCTGAGATCAACACTTTTCCGGTTTTGCTTGAGTCTGAAAATATGTTATCCGAATCAAAATGTACCCAAAAAAACTGCTTGTTAAGGCTTATTAATGGTTTGATCATGAAAACGGTTTCCTAAGTTATACAGAACTCAGGAAATAACAGTTGCCACCTCATTCCTTAGAAATTACCAAGAGAAACGGTTTTCATTATCTTGCGTGTGCAGATATTGCACTGCCTGTGAGAGCCAAACAGTCAGTCTTTAAACTTCTTGCATCTTCAACACTACCCAACCGTCAAGGATATAGCTGAATATCACTGACTTAAGAAGGTTCTTAGTGTTAATAACCCCCCTACAGATTAATGCTGCCATGGATCTAATGCAGTCAGTTTCTGTAAGCAGTTCATGTCTTACCACCAAAGGATAGATTCCTATAACTGCGCTTATCCTAATCTGAAAAGCAGCTTCTGCCATGTCCAGGAACGGGATTTGATGAAGCAGATCCAATCACTTCAGCGTCACCACAAGCCGCCACTCATCAACCACTCTATTAGCTACACCTTGCTAGTAATGGGTTAGAACCTCTTTGTGTCTTCAGAATTGGCTTCATTCAACATGTCACAGACTCAGTAAGGTGCTGGAAACATTCCTCAGAGATTTTAGTCCACATTGACTTGATAGCATCACACAGTTACTGCAGATTTGTTGGTGGCACATCCACTATGTGAATCTCCCGTTCCACCACATCCGCTCTATTGGATATTTGGTGACTTTGGAAGCATTTTGAGTACAGCAGACTCAATTTTGTGTCCAATGAACCAGTTGAGATTATTTGAGTTTTGTGACATGGTTCTGGCCCAAGACGAACTTTAGCACATCATCTTGACTACCTATCTACATGCCTAAATGATGCGCTGATTTGCTGTCATGGGATTGGCTGATTAGAGTTATAAGACAGAGTGGCTAGAGAGTGTATTTTCTGCTTTCAATTCTTTCTACTGCTTGAAGGGTACAGATGAGTCACAAAGTGATTACATGTGGTTTCTTTCCAGGAGCTGGGTATGATGACTCCACAGCAGGCCAGGAGAAGGAAGATGATGCCGTCTCTCCTGGAGGATACTATGAGTATGTGTGGGACATCAGCCCTAAAGACGGCCCCACCACCAGCGACCCCGATTGCCTCACCTACTCATACACATCACGAGTCGATACAGTCAGAGACCTCAACTCAGGACTCATTGGTGCTCTGCTTATCTGTAAAGCAAGTAAGAATGCTACTGATTCATCTTTCTGTTGGTATTTTCCATAAAGACATACTATCAAAAATCAAAAACATAAAAAGAAAGAAATAAGGCCATCTTAATCAGAGCATCATCTAGCTTTAACTACTCTGACTCTGTTAGGTTTCAGTTAGAGGTATAGTTATGATAGCACTGCATGGAGATAAAAGCAGTGGACTGGAAAGAGAATTTCAAAGAAGTGTAAGGAATTGTGGAAATGTACTCGATGGGATCCTTTTATCGCATCCTGCATCGTGTGAATTATGCCTGTCTTCCTTCAGGTGCCTTCACAGAAGACGAGGAGAGGAGATATCCGGCGTTCGTCCTTTTTTTTGCAGTGTTTGATGAGACCAAAAGCTGGTATGGAGAGGTTGGAGAGAGGGTGAGCAGAGAGAAGTTCAAAAGGAGCAACGGCAAGAAGGAATACCACACCATCAATGGCTTTGTTAACTCAACGTTACCTGGTAATCAAGGAGCCTGACTCAGAACAGAAATCACTTAACATTACAGCGAGAAAGTCATGCTGTAATGTTAATTGCCGCTAACACTGTGCGGGCACAGCTTATCAGTGGCTGCTTTGTATTTGGTCGTCACAGGAATTTGGTCACATTTTATTCTGCCTTACCCACTCTCTCTGTTTCTGTGTTTTTGTGTGTAGGGTTGACAATGTGTCAGGGCCGAAATCCTGTGTTCTGGCATCTGATAGGCATGAGCACAGCTCCAGAAATCCACTCCATTCAGTTTCAGGATCATTCTTTGACGGTAATCTAATGTTTCATTCTGGAAGGGCAGGAACATGTATATGTAATAAGAATACACTTATATTAAGGAATATGTGCTGCTTCCTTATTATTGCTTGTTACTTTTCTATACAACACTACACTCAGTTTGGCTTCAGAAACAGTGCAACAGATATATAATAAAGCTCATTAAACTGTGTTTGTCACAGCAAAGCATTTTGGGATACGTGTTTTCTTTCTAAGAGTTAGGTGATGTTAGATTTTTAAACGCGATCTTAAATGTGCACTACACTGCCTTTGTTTGCTTTTTTTTTCTTCAGATATTGAACCATCGTAAAGTCACCGTGGAGGTAACCCCCATGAGCTTTATCACCGCAGAAATGAGACCTCACATCATCGGCAGCTTTCTAATCAGCTGCAAAATACATGCTCACCGCCATGGTAAGAAAGACCAAGACTCCGGAACCAGAACATTTTATTCATTTTGTTGTTTTGCGAGTCTTTACTTTCATTGTGCACGTCTGCTTGCCCCAGATGGCATGAACGCATTGTTCACAGTGGAGAAAAAATGCCCCGAGGTCGTTACTCCTCCAGCGCCCAACCGGCGTCAAGTCAAACACGAGGAGGACTACAGCGACGAGAACTACGACGACGGCGATTTGTTCAACGTGATCAACGTTAAACCAAAGAATACACAACTGCAAGTCAGAAGCCTCAGAGGACAGGAGTCCAAAACCTGGGTGCATTATATTGCTGCTGAAGAGGTCACCTGGAACTACGCTCCTCATCTCAAACCCTCTGACAGGTACTGAGAGGAATCATAGCAGAATAGCAGAAGAAAAACAGAGCGGCACTTGTTTAACTCAATGTTTGTTTTCTCTTTGCTTCATCAGTGAGTTCCAGTCCAGATATTTGCCTTCAGCTTCACACCACCTCAGCTACCAGTATAAAAAGGTCGTGTATGTGGAATACACAGATGGATCTTTCACTCAGCGGAAAGACCCTGACAGCCCACTCCTCGGCCCGATTCTGATTGGAAAAGTCAATGATCAGTTCCATGTGAGTGAATAACATTTCAGAGTTTTGCATCCTTAAATTTAAGTAAAAACTATCAGAATCACACCAGACTGAGAGGTGAACCTACCTTTGAATGGCTTTAATATTTTTCAGATCACCTTTAAGAACCTGGCCAGTCGCCCTTTCAATATCTACCCCAACGGCCTTACCAAGATCTTTCCGCTGCAAAGATCCACAAATGGTAAGCTTAAGAGACAAAATGATTGTCTCTCAGTTTTGAGTGGTTTTGTCAGACATCGAAAAGTTAATTTTAGTCATTGCGAGGTAGCATTTTTAAGGTTTCTCACACTGTTTAAGGTAATTTCCCCACTTTTAATCTGTAAATATAATCCCTGCAGTAGCAGATTACTTATCCGAAAAGCACACAGATAAAGTCAAGAAATAAATGACAGTTTTAAACACAGCACCTTTAAAATTGACAAGTTAAACGTGACTGTTTTTGATTAGTCCCTGTCACCAAAATGACAGACTCTAACATCTGATTGATTATCTTTATTAACGCCTAATGATTTCATTCACAAAGTCTTTTCAAATCTAACCAAACAGCTGCAGAGAGTGACCTGCACTCAATGGGTGTGCCCCCCAACAAGACGTTTGGCTACATTTGGAGGCTAACAACAGATGATGGGCCCTTGGAAGGAGACCCCACGTGTTTGACCCAGCTGTATCAAAGCACTGTCTCCCCAGAGAGGGACTTGGCCTCTGGGCTGGTGGGCACCCTGCTCATCTGCAAGTACGACGCCATCGATTTCAGAGGACGACTTGTGAGGAGAATGTTAATGTTTTCAAGCTGCAGCCACAACCGTTAATGTGCACTGACGTAACATTGCAGCTTGCTCTGTGTTTTGCTGAATCCTGTTTTTGCATGCAGTTGGGACCAGATAAGAAGTTCAGCTTGATATTCGCCATATTTGATGAGAACAGGAGTTGGTACTTTGATGAAAACATGCGGAAGTCCACTCAAAAGTCCTTCAACACCACGGAGCCCGACTTCTACAACTCAAATGTCATTTACAGTGAGTTACGTTTACTTCTTTTCGGTGGTTGTTACTGAAATGAAAGCCACTTTTGAACACAAAATCTAAAATAATCATCAGAAGTTGAAAAATAAATCATTTGATTTGCTTAATTCCTTTCAGGTGTAAATGGCATCATGTTCAGCAGGCGTCAGTTTGTGATGTGTCAGACTGATGTGACCTTCTGGCACGTTGCCAGTGTGGGCACCCAGAGTGACTTCCTCTCCGTCTACTTCACTGGAAACATGTTTCAGTACCAAGGCCTCTACCAGTCTGTCCTCACCCTATTTCCCATGACTGCTATAACTCTTCCCATGGAGACGGAGCTTATTGGTAAGGTCATAGGCCAACATCTGCAGAGAGAGTCAGCTGTTGTAATTGCAGGAACAAATTCATTTGTTAAATATTGTTTGGTGGGTGGATTCAAACTTTAGGCAACTCTGGAGTCTTGGTTTTTTATTGTTGTGTGACTCTGGTACCCTATTTCCACCCCTAAGTGACACAGACACAGTAAAGACACTGTAATCAGGGATGTAACAATCTGGAGAGCGCTGCTTTTTTAACAATGCGTATCAAGGCAGTTATACAGGACACACAAAGGTTGTTTGGCTTGTGTGCAAAGTGGATGTTTTACTTTGTATCGCACACACACTTTTCCCCTCTTGTAGGTGAGTGGGAGATCAGTGCCTTTGACAGCAGCCTCAAGAACCGCGGGATGAGCATCCACTACACCGTTCGTCCCTGCGGGAATGGAGACAGGGATGACGATCTCTCTGACTATATTGATAAAATAGACTTCCTGCCAAGAGGTTTGAGACCTGAAAATCACACAGTGTTGGTTCGAGTGTGCAAGAAAGCCCGGGCTCAAAACAGTACTCAGTCACTGAACACCACTGCTCAAACTGAAGGAACTGGACCGAGATGCCGCCTGAGGAAAGTGAGCATGGCATCGCTGAAAGGCGGGAAAGCTCCCTCTGAGAGTGAAATCCCACTGGATGTCTTGAAAGAATTAGACAGAGATGGAGAGAGGGCAGCTTCTGAGAATCAGACAGAGCATGGAGAAAGACAGAGACAAAGAAGGCAGGCAAACATAAATGAGACAGATGAAGACATAAGCTCTGAAGATTTAATGGATGAAGAAATTACAATGGAGATTGTTGGAGAAGTTGTGGAAAACATGACTGACATCGATGCCAAGGCAAAAGCTGAGGAAAGCAGAGAAATGCAAAGCGAGAAGAATGACACAGTGGTAGAACTTGAAGAGAGCAACGAGATCATACTGGACCGCGAACCCCTGTTGAGCACCAAGGTCTCAGCTGCAGAGTTACAAAATTCAGCAGATATGGATAAAAACTTAGTACCGCAAAACCACATTCGCATCAAGCCAGAGCGACTCATACATGATCTGCCTGATGTGGAAGTCAACTACACTGCTGCAAACACAACGATTGATCTGTCCTTCGAGTATGATGACTACAGTTATGAGGTACCGTGATGTATGTCTCACGCACATTTGTAAAGGACATTAAATAGCGCGAGTCTCACTACATAAATTCGAATTGTTTTTTAGGCAAATGACACATTAGATACAGTTGGTGCAGATTACATAAACGTGCGCTCTGGAGGAGTCAGACCTCGGCACTACTACATTGCTGCAGAGGAGATCATCTGGAACTACGGCATCAGAAAACCACAACAGGTCTTTGAAAACGGGTAAGAATTAAGTTTCCTTGCAGAAATTCTAGGAAACTGTCAAACATTTGTGGCACTATGCCTTTATTTTTCCTGTTGTTTTCTGGCCTTTTTGACTTCTTTCTCAAGTCTGTGTAATAAGAATAGGTCAGCTGAAGACTGAGAGAGGACAGGAAACTGTTTGAAAGCCCACCCAGTGTTTATGCAACCAACTTCCCCCATTAAAATGTGAAATCCTAATGTCACCTGAAAACCAAAAAAAATACATCTGTAATATAATTTGTGTAAACGGCAGTTTCGACTCAATCCCTCCTTTTAGTGAGATACGTCGAGGGATCAGGAAGTTCCTGCCAGATTATAAGAAGGTGGTGTTTCGAGCCTACAAGGATAAAGACTTCCTGCTACCTGAAGACAGAGGGGAGCTTCAGGAGCACTTGGGAATCATGGGACCTGTCATCACAACTGAGATTAATGATCTCCTTACTGTGAGTGCTACTGTACCCAAACCAAAGTAAAACAATGACTGTTTCCTCAAGACTTGGCAATCACAGATATCTAACTTGGTGCTGAAATATGGAAATAAATGTGAACAATGGTCATCAATTAATTAGTTAATTAAACCCATCTTCTCACTATGTCTAATCCCAGGTGACCTTTAAGAACAGCGCATCCAGACCGTTCTCCTTTCACCTTCACGGAGTCTATGACCGAAGCCAGGGGGCCAGCACTGCCCAAACAAGCTCCCCCTCTGCTCCGCCCGGGGTGCCAGGAGAGCCCGTTCCTCCTGGTGAAGCCCGAACTTATAACTGGAGAGTAACCAAGAAACAAGGACCGACTGACTCTGAATTTGACTGCAAGACTGGGGCCTACTACTCCACTGTGGACAAGGTCTGCAAAGTCTTCATTTGTAGCCTGTTCCTATCTTAAGATAGGAACTAAAATATCCAACATTAACACTATTCACCTGAGTAGGAGAAAATTCACAATTCTTTTTTATATTCTAGGAGAAGGACCTTCACTCAGGTCTGATCGGTCCACTTGTGATCTGTAAGCCTGGTACCCTCCGGCCCAATGAGAACACGCAGCCAGGCATCCAGGCGTTTTCCCTGCTCTTCCACACCTTTGATGAAACTAAAAGCTGGTACCTGGAGGAGAACCTGAAGCGACACTGTGCCCCACCTTGTCAAGTCAATGCTGAGGATCCCTGGTACCACACCAGCAATAAGTTTGCAGGTAAAGATTAACACATTGATTTCTGATGTAAAATCTGCCTGCCTAGGCTGTAATCACTCTAATAAGTAATGCCAATGTTTATCCTCAGCAATAAACGGCTATGTGGCAGAGACTCTTCCTAGTTTGCTGTTAGCCCAGTACCAGCGAGTCAGGTGGCACCTTTTGAACGTAGGAAGCGACACAGAGATCCATGCTGTGCACTTCCATGGTTTGCCTTTCACTATTCATGCTAAGCAGGAACACCGTATGGGCGTCTACAACCTCTTCCCTGGTAAATACATATGCATATTCATATACTTATTTCTCCACTCTCCCAGACTCTACTGCTCTTCATCTTATGATGACACATGAACAGATGCTTCCACTGAAATAACAGATTTTCTTTTTTTACCAGTTGGGGTTTTGTTTGCTTTTCCTGCAATGAAACACACTTTTTTCATGTATTGCATTGCTCACCAATTTATTCCTCCCTCCTCTAGGTGTATTTGGCACGGTGGAGATGAGACCACCCACGGTCGGCACTTGGCTGGTGGAATGCACTATTGGAGATTATCAGCTGGCTGGCATGAGGGCTAAACTACTGGTCTATGACCCAAGTACGTGCAATGTACTCTGACCAAGTAATGCTGCTGTAAATAGTATTGACTGCGTTTTTAGGTGAAGGATGGTACCAGCAGAACATGCTAAAAATTGTATAATATATGGGTAATTTTTGTGTGCATGTGGAAACTTGTAATGCATGGAATTTTTTTGGTTTTGCTATGCAGAATGTGTTTTGCCGCTGGGGATGAAATCAGGGAAGATTGAAGATTCCCAGATCACAGCATCAGATCACATAGGTAAGACAGCAGGAGAAGGGGAAGAGTTATTATTATATTTATTTATTTTAGTCCAATTCAGGAGGGAAACACACCAAGAAGGCTCTTAATCCCTCTTAGTGTGCGCAGAGGAGATGAAGGGCTTAACATACAAATGAAAAGAACTCACTCTGGTGGCCACCAGGAAACTTTATGAGATCTGAAAGCCCGGAAATTACCCACAGCGAGATGGATTATAACTGTGTTTTCACGTGTGTCTAGATTACTGGGAACCAGCGCTGGCAAGGCTGGACCAGTCAGGTTATATCAATGCCTGGATGGGCAAAAACAAGCAATCATGGATACAGGTTAGATGTGCAGCTTTCTTTGTTTCTGCTCTATTTCCTTCACTTACATAAAGTCATGATGTTCTGAACTGATCTAAAAAATGATGTCAAAATCAGTTTAATCAATCAGTTATCTCATATAAACCAAAAATAGGGCACAGGAAAATATAATGCAATGTCTGTGTTTTTAGGTTGATCTGCAAAGACCCACCCTCATGCATGGTGTGCAGACACAGGGAGTGAGGTCAAGGCTGAGAGAGCACTACATCACATACTTCACTGTCTCCTACAGCCTGGACCAGGAGACTTGGACTAATTACAGAGGAAACGAGACCAGCAACATCAATGTATGTCCACATGCTGAATATCTGTTACAGTGAGGGTTGAAATTGCCCTGTGATATTTAATTCCACAGTTTCTGATATGAGGCTTGAAGTAAGTAAATTTTACTTCAAATAAGCCAGGCGTCCTGACTGTCATTGCACCACATAAACATGACAATAAGATTATAAAAAGACTCAGAGCAATCCAGTTATAGGGGGAACTTGTAGCTTTTTTTTAATGACAAATAAGGCCAGTTACGATAAACATGTCTAGATTTTAAAAACAAAATCTCTTAAATATAAGATTATTACACTGGGCAGCAGCTGCAGTTTTGTGGCATGCACCACTAAAATGTTAACCCTTCTGGAAATTAGTACTGCAGCTTTGAAAAGTCCAAAACTAGAAACCACACATGTCATTTGCAAACCCCACATCGCCAAAAAAAAAGAGAGCACATGACCACTTTTATATTTTTATTGAAGTTCCAGATATGGCATGATGTCATTTAATGTGTGCTGGTTTGAAATTGTGTGTTATGGAACATTTCACAGGGCAAAAGCAGCTCTGCTATCTGTTTCCTGTTTCATGTTTGGAGGAAGACAAACCGCTTCCTCCATTATTCCTTTCTACTGAATCCAAAAGTTAAAGTGAAGAGTAGAAGCTCAAGCGAAAAGTGAAACTTGCTGCTGTGAAGCTGTTACTTAATATTTGATTGAGTCGACGGCTAAAATTATTTCCAATTCCTCATAGTTGCTTCTATTTTGCGTCAAAGCACCACAGAAATGAAAAGCCAAGGATAAATAGTAAATGAACTAACAAGGAGGCTTTATTAAATTGTTTCATTCTTAAATAAATGCTGTAAGACACCAAATACTTGGTTACTCATCTCAAGCAAATTTCAAGTCTGGAAAAGAAAGAAAAGTATGGAGAATGTGCGGCAGTTGTTTCAGTGCTGGGTTGTTCTGCTAAAACATGCCGTCCTGCCAAGTGTGATCTAAAAAGTGGTTCTGTTGTAGATCTTTCATGGCAACCTGGACAGCTCCAAAGTAAAAGAGAACCTCTTCTCCCCGCCATTCGTGGCACGTTACATCAGGATCCACCCTTACCGCGTTGTGCAGAGACCCGCTCTCCGGCTGGAGCTGCTGGGCTGTGATCTCAACAGTGAGTTGTACCAAAAATAACAAGAATGATCTCAATGTAGCTCTGTATAGACTGTGAAAGTGCTTACATCATATCTGTGTGATATATGTGCGTTGCCAGGCTGCTCTCTCCCTCTCGGACTCCAGAGGAAGAGTATTCCTGATGGCAGCTTCAGCGCTTCCTCATCTCACTCCTCGTTTCTCCGTACCTGGAAACCGAGTCTCGCTCGCCTCCACCAGGAGGGCGGCGCCAACGCCTGGAGGCCAATGGTGAACATGCACAGACATAATTACACATATGCAAAATTTGTAGAAAACTGTACACTGACTTATTTTTAATTAACATAAAGAATAAGAACAAGTGGCGGCTTTCAGGGAAGTTACTCTGGCCTTCATTTAGCATTTCAGAACTACACATGAGGAGAAAAGGATGTTGATTATGTTACGGTTAGTGGAGCGGAGACCATTTACAGTGTGTCTGACGTGCAGTTCACACAAACCATAAGTTCTGTTTAACTCTGATGTCTGGGAAAAAATATGTCTGCCCACTGAGGATATCATAAACCAGACAGTTTGTTTTATATCTCATTTAATCTTGGAATACAAATGAAATATTAAAAAATGTTTTACTCTAAGCAGCAAAAATATTAACAGATCAGCTTTGCAAGCACCATCAGTGCCTCAGCTATACTGTTCAAGAAGCTTCACCACTGAGAGAGCAGTAATTTGCATAATGACATTTATTAAGCTTTCAATCTTCTGTCTGAAGTTATCATTTTCACACTTCGCAGCACTGAACTTGAGAGGTGTGATTTGTCCTTGTGGAAAACTCTTGAGCTGCTTATTAAAGGTCACACACATCAGTTGGGACTGAGGTCAACCACTGCGCGCTACCTTTTACCTAGAACAGTCTTTTTAAAAGGTTTCAAGGATCTGATCGAATTAGATAATATTTTCCTTTTTTTAACATCCTGATTGGCTCCGCTAGTACCTGAAGTGAGTGCTAAGGTTAGACTAAACAGGAATACTGCAAATATGTCACAGGATACTGAAAAAAAAAAACACATTTTCTTTGCTTTTCTTTGTAAGCGTGAGAGATCTGATTTTTAGACTGGATTTTAATATAAAGAGCACAGGCACGCAGTGAGTTTCAAGTTCTGTTTAGACTTCTGATGCCAACCATTTCCCTGCAGTAAACAGCTAAAATGTTTCCTGAATGACGAATGGAGGATTTAAAGTACATAAAAAGTCTTCACAATAAGCACTCGTGTAGGTCTGGCCATGCACAGCGAAGTCATGTCAGTGGAAAATGATGCATCGCATTGCCAAAAGCATTTTCTTAGTTTATGAGTTTCCTCCTTCCTGGTAATACGGGAGAGGAAGCAGTGTGGTATTCATTTTGGCCATCTCTACATCTCTTTGCTTTCTTTGTTTCATTTGCTTCATTCAGAAACATGTATCCATTTCTTTTAGTCATAAAATTTTTTTTTACTAATTTAATTTATTAATTTTTGCACATAATATCAAATGTATAGATAGATAGATAGATAGATAGATAGATAGATAGATAGATAGATAGATAGATAGATAGATAGATAGATAGATAGATAGATTGCTACAGAATCGAAGAAGTGTGGTGCTGTAACAATACACCAACATTAAGTCATTTGGTGAAATCTCTTTTTCTGCATATTACACCATCATCCGTGCTATTGCAAAGTGGAAGTGTTTTGAAACCACTTCAG
>NW_005187409.1:5122835-5125756 GCF_000239375.1 Pundamilia nyererei | reverse complement strand
CACCAACATTAAGTCATTTGGTGAAATCTCTTTTTCTGCATATTACACCATCATCCGTGCTATTGCAAAGTGGAAGTGTTTTGAAACCACTTCAGCTCAACAACAAAGTGGCAGATCAGATTTAGTTGCACAGTTGCCAACAATCTGTTGACTCATTAAATGCAGAGACTGGTGTCTCAGCCAAAGAAGACAAACTGAAATAACAAGACATGTGAGTCTTTCAAAACAAAACAAGAAGCAGAACAAGTAAACAGGCCAGGTTAACTGACTTTCAGAGTGTTTTGTAGGCCAGGGGACGCTGCTAATTAATTAATTAATTAATTAATTAGCAGCTCCCCCATCTTCCAAGAAAAATAGATTAAAATGATGGGTGACTCAAGATTTATGTATTTCCTAAATGTATCCACCTTTTTCTTCCGAACATAGACATTTATAATAATTTCCTAAATTTCACAATGTACTTGCACTTACGGTAATCATTTTTCTCTCTCTTTTATATCTAACCATGTTTCCTCATGTATCTCTCTTACCTCAGAACAACAACCCCCACGAGTGGCTGCAGGTTGACTTGGAGAAAGTCAGACGCATCACAGGAGTCATCACCCAAGGAGCACGATCACTGATGACCCAAATGATGGTGACGGAGTTCTCTGTCACCAGCAGTCTTGATGGGCACTCCTGGAGCAGCGTGTTAGACGAGAGAGCCCGGAGAGAAAAGGTAGGCTTAGTGTTTAGTTTTGCAGTAAAATGAGGCCTCTGTCAGTCTGGGATGGGCTCCAGCTTCCTCTATGACTTCACCTACATAAAACAGTCCATAAAACTACAATGACTAACATGGTTACTGCTTCTTTAATTTATTTCTTCAGGGAGGTTACCAAAATGTGTTGGCATTTAAAGCATTTTGATGTTTTAGTGGCATAAAATGCTCTGGGTGCCGGCATGCACAACCAGGTGCAGATATGTGTCCGATTCTGCATGAATCTGTCAAACTGTTTACTTACCGCTTCTCTTCTTTCTTCCTCTGTTCATCCAAAGATCTTCAAAGGAAACGACGACCCTGACGAAGAAGCCATCAATGTTTTTGAGCCTCCGCTGTTTGCCCGCTACATCCGAATCCACCCACGGGGTTGGATCAAAGACATCGCTCTGCGTCTGGAGGTGCTGGGCTGTGACACACAGCAGGGCGTCTGAGACCACTGGACAAACGCGACCAGCAGCACGAAGCAGCGTTTAAGAAGTAGAAAAGCCCTCGTTAAGTTATATATAAATTGTATTAAGCTATTTTTTTCTGTGGCTGCAATCTGTGAACAATTACTGATCAGAAGAAATTAGAGCTGAAAACTCTGAGAATTACCACTTCAGCATATGGCTGCAATAACTACAGAGAAAACCTTTTGAATGTAATCGTGTGTAAATATTTCTGACTCAGATGGATATATACTGTTTGGCTGTTTTATATCATTGGAAAAGTTTGTATTTTTGTGCTTTACATTTGAATAAACTATGAATTTACTAGTTAGTGGTGCTTTTTTCATGATACAAAAAATATGTGTAATATATTACATAACATATTTTTGCTGACAGACACAAAACATTTGAATTCTTATGGCTGCTTTCCAAAACTGTTAACTAGTGCAAAGTTGAACATGCTTAGAGCTAAACTGAGTGTTTTCTGACTCACTTTTTTGCGTTCTGATCTCCAATTACTTTTCCTGCTTTTGCTTTCTTCATTCTTTCCAGCTCATTATCCATGCTCTTTCTTCATTTCATCTGTCTTAAGTCCAAAATGTTCCCAAACTGTTATTTTGGCTTATCCGCCTCCACCAGGCCCTCCTGGCAGAAACAATGAACCCTTCAGGTCCAGCATTGTTCTGTTACAAGTTAAAATATGCACTCCCGTTCAGCAGAGGAAAAACAAGTCTGTTCACACACAATGATAGAACGACCAGGTCCAAGGACTGTCAAACCAATGCTAAGATCAACAAGGTGTGTGCATGCCTGTATCTGTTGGTGGCAACATGAAAACAGGGAATTCACCCTGTTTGTAGGTCCACAACCTTTATCACCTCATTATCAGCCAGGAAGTTTCCAGGCAGGGGGTCTGTGTTTTGTTTGGAGGGCAGAGTAGCACTGAACAGGAGATGAACTGGCAGAGAATTGGCTGTAGCACAATATGGCTCACTATCACATCTCTCTGAAAACAATAACAAATTGTCTATAATCTCAAAAACAGACCTGCACAGAACAGCACCTGTATTGATCTTGCACTAACCAATCCGCACACATAATCTCAGAGGAAAGGAGAGGCCATGGCCTGCTGCTCAACTTCTAGTACTGAGTTTAGTGTGTGAAAGAAGCAACAGCAACAAATACAGGCCAGTCACATACTGCAAAGTGGACACAGGTGGAGCTTAAATGGCTAAACATGAGTTTAGGTTTATTTTCCAGCTTTTGGTTTCAGTTTTTTCTTTGTAATCATTAAAATGTTGACGCAATACAGAAAACCCCACAACTGAAACTATACATTTAATGTTTGTTTTTTTCAAGTCCCTGCTTCACATCACCAAAAGTCCAAAAAGTTTTCATGTTGAAGTAAAAATTTGATTAAAGAGACCAAGTCTAACTGTATGAGTTTTGAATTGCACCTCATTTCTTTAAACTTTGCTAACAATTTCCTCAATTCTTGAAAGCTTGAAAGTCAATTTCTGGTATCTTCTTCGGCTGTTGACTGACTTTTATTCCATTTTTTGTCATGATGATCCCACACTGCTTCGATAATGTTGATGTTTGTGTCTTGGGAAGGCCAATCCATGACTGATCCTGTTCCTTGTTATGTGTTTTTGTCTTATCCAGGTATGCTTTAGTAGGGGTGCAACGATATTCGTATCGATATTGAACCGTTCGATACAGTGCTTTCGGTT
>NW_005187409.1:5106979-5116516 GCF_000239375.1 Pundamilia nyererei | reverse complement strand
AAGTTATGACAAATCAGACTATAAGGCAAAAAGAAAGTGCAGCTTTATGGTTTCATGGACAAAAGAATTTCTGTGGCTGCAATATGACAAGCAAAATAACCAGGGCTGCTCATAAGTGGTCCGCAGGTGCGCATTCGCTGTCAAAATAAAAAACGGGCACAAGATATGAAGTTGCAACGCGTGTTTGCGTACATAAGATTTTCAGGAGGAGGACAGACGTTTGTTTAGAACTCTTAAAGATGTCGAAGAAGCAAGCTCCTTTAAGCAATTACTGTGATGTTCCTCCACCTCCAAAGAAATGACAGAAGGAGTCCAAACCACAAAAGAAACACGTATTCTCGGAAAAGTAGTTGCAGGAGGTGAGCTGGCTTCAAACAAATGATGAACGCACAGAGATGTGGTGCGGAATGTGCTGTGAAAATTTAATAAATGACAAATTAAAAAGGCATGAACATTTTTTTTGTATCGAAAAAATATCGAACCGTGACACCAAAGTATCGAACCGAACCGTGAATTTTGTGTATTGTTGCACCCCTAGCTTTTACTGCACTGGCAGTGTGTTTGGGATCATTGTCATGTTGAAAACTAAAACCACAGCCCCTCCTCTTTGTTTTACAGATTGCTGTAGACACTCACAGTTGCACCTCATGTCCTCGTTAAAATTAAAAATTTCTAATTTGGATCCATAGACTCCACGTTTCCTCCCTCCCTTCTTGACAGCCATCCTTCCATCCTTGTGCCTCCTTCTGATGAGGCTTCAGTCAACAGTAGACGGATGAAGTGAAGGACGGATCTCTCAGGTCAGGTTTTTGCTGATTTTTTTTCCTATTTCTGCTGCTTTAGGCACTTCTTTTTGCCCACTTTCCGCAAATTCTTTAAGAAAAAGCTTCACACCATATGCAGAAAAGTTTTCAGCTAACAGCTGTTAACTCACTATTGGTGCCAAAAAAAACCTTCTGGTTCCTCAAAGCTAATCACAAAAATGTTGCTGTGAGTGATTTCATGAAGAAATTATTTTAGGAAGGAAAATTTAGCAAGATAATGCGGAGGTGGGGAATATTTATTTCTTGTCATGACGCTATTATTTCACAAATAGCCGTCATCATTCCTGGAAAAAGACGTTGATGCCGATGACTTTTTCAAATAGTTTTTGGCTGATTTGAGTGTCAAAAAGCAAATTTTATGTAGTACAGTCTAATTAAAAGAAAGCAGGTATCTTTTAAAGTGGATACAGTATGACAGCGTAATCTAGATGGGCAACTAAAGCTACAAAGCAGATCAAAAATACATTTAATTAACAAAAAAGAAGGAAAGAAACGTAGAAATATCAAATAATCATAAAAATAACAGCACAAAATCAAAGTATTGAACATCCAAGTTTGTTAAAGCTCAAATGTATTTAAATGTAAGAAGACATTTCTGTTGTTCAGCTGGTAAGGTGTGAGAAACAGGACACATGGATGTCATCAGTGCAGTGGGTTTTTGAGGTTAATGTGCAACAACACACAGCTGGCCTCGAAGGCCTCTCGGTTTCCTCTTTTTTCTTCTTCTTTAAGTTTGCATCATACCAGAAAACAAAATGAAACTAAAAAGTTGGTAATTTCAGAAAATTATAGCTTACCTTATTTTAATGTGAGTCATGACACACTCATAGAAGGTTTTCTGAGAAACAGATATTTCCTTTTGTCCATAAAATGTTTTTTTAGATTGCTGTGATCACCTCCGTCCACCCTGAATTGAATAAGTGGAAGATAATGAATGGATGGATTTTTAGACAGTGACATATCAGGCTGAGCTGATTTTAAACATCTCGAACCCATTTGCTTTGGAACTGTATTTAACCAAACTGATTACTGATTCTGATTTCAAAACGTCAGCTGCCACACAGACAGTAATCTGATTAAGAATTTCCAAATATGACCAATGAGTGATCAGAATTTTCAGATTTTCTCAAACATTTATAAATGTGAACCTCAGTGAGCGATTGCCACACTTCTTTTTGTGACAACAGTGTAAAGGAATCTGTTTCTCGGGGCTTTTACAAACCAGCAGGAAGGAAAACAAAGTGACACAACTGAAGAAAAGACCACAGTTTTATCACCCTCACTGACATCACTTCTTACCTTGGCCTAAGGTCCCTGAGAACCGACATATAGATTAGGGGGAAAAAAACACACAAAAACAGAAGTCCCTCGTCTATACTTCTTTTCCCACCATCTTCTTTTTCTTCTTGCAAAATTGAACAAGAATAATTCTTTTTTTCACATTGTTTTCTCATATTAAGCAAGAGACTACTATGAGCAATAACCACTATACAATGTATTTGTGTAATATACACCGATATTGGGGACTGTAACTGTCAAATCCAATTCAAACCAGTGAAACAGCTCTTCGTAAATTGCGTTTCTATCAAGCACCTCCTGTTTTTTAACATGAAACATGTCACAACCGTCAAATTTTTGAAGAAGATGCTGCACTGCTTTGCAGTAGATTGCACAATGGTTCCTAATAAAGTGACCAGATGGTCAGATTAACAATAATAATCTTCAAACTCTATTTTTAATACCTTTTAGAAAATCTGCCAATGCCTCCAAAGTTCAATGTAATGATTACTCACTGCCTATAGGCATTGTTCAAAGAGGAGCTGCTGAATGGACTTACTTTGGGGCTTTGCTTCCAAATAAACTGCAGGGTTTTCCGTTACCAATGTGATGAATAAACACTTCTTTGCAACAGTAGGTCTTGACCATATTAAGAACCATCCCACATGTGCAGCATGGGCCATTTGCCGATTTTCCATTGTGACAACACCCTATTACCCTGAAAAACTTTGAGATTACAAATATTTCACAAGCACAGAATCATCTCAACATCGGTTTTTCTACATAATCGTGTGTCTGTTTAAACATGCACATTTCAACGAAAATGGATTAAATGTTGTGGGGTTTTACCATTTTTTTTAATCAGCTTTACAGACTTCTGTAAATACCATGGCCTGCATCTAAGTTAAGTAAGTAATATATTAAATTAGTTATCTGTAAACAGTAAAATAATAGAAATGTCTGTTGTTTCTGTAACCACTTTTTCAGCATTAACTACAAAAATATCTGGTTTTATCATGTGTAATCAATACAGAGAGAGAGAGAAAGATCATATAATGTGTTTCATTTCTCATTGAATAGTCCTCTTGCTGCACTAGCACACATATAGTATAGACATGATTTATCTGTCTCCTGTCCTCATTTGTTTTTGCTACTTTCAGACATCATCAGATTGTAATGAGTTGACAGTTCTGGTATAAAGCTGCTTGTTTGTGGAAGTTACTATCTACATGTTAACATCATTGCTTTGACTTATTTAAATCTCTAAACCTTTAGATTTAAATGTGTTCTTTAGTCGGATTCTGCTCATGTTTAAACATTTGTGTGCATTCACAACACGTCACACATATCTGAGTTTTTAAATGATTTTTAGAAATCATGTAAACCCTTAGGTGACTCAAGAATATGCACCGTTGTCTAAAGGCTGGCTCATGGACTTGCAAACAAATCTAAACTTGAAAATCAGTGGCTCGTAGGGTTACAGGAGTCATATTTTTTGAAAGAAAAAAGACTCAAGTGCATGCCCACTAAATATTGTAGGAGACAGAGAATAAAAGCAACCAGCATAAATATTAAATTACATTCAATTAATTATCATATAATTATTAAAATAAGTACATTTATTTGCAGTAACTCAATCTTTACTATTTACTTTACTACTTTCAATATGAGACATGAGGACAGGGACCCCTGCTGGACAATTTGGAGTGTTACATTGGTGTTTGCTTTAGGAAAAAAAGGTTTAGTATTGAAGTTTGTTTCAGCTGCTGAAGGGGGGGGTGGGGAGTTATTATCTCAATAAAAAAAAAATTAATTGACATTTATAGTTAACTTGACGTTTTGAGATAACAAATATTTTTAAAAAAAATAAGTAAAAACTTCAGTGACGGTAACTATTTTGTCAAAAACAAGCAGTCAAAACAATCTTCTAGTTTTCACTATATGGAAAGATCTACTGTTAAAACATATTTTTCTAAGGCACTTCCTTAAAGTACCTTCAAGGCAGATCATTTGCTGTGCCAACACTATTGTGGTAAGATAGAAGCCAGTACTGTTCCAACAGGTAATACCAGTCACTAACTGCAAATCTATCTAGAGGATTATATGAAAACAATTCTTAAAGGAAAATCGTTCTGTTTTCTTCTAGAGGGGTCAACATGTAGGAATGAGTCAAAGGGTTTAATGATTTTTGTGTTTTGGAAGAACAATGAATATCACTGGTAAGCAGCATCAGCAGAAATCAAATTCAGGCCAATTTCTTTAGCAGGTTTACCAAACAGCTCTTAGTACAGTGTCTCTCCTTTCTCCATGGCTAGGACTAGTTCAAGTAAATTTACTAAAAAACAAGGTTGTGACTTCTTGTCTCATTCTATAAGGTTGATTTCCAGTAAGTAAAAAGATCAGTAGTGAGGTAGTAGTAAGTAGTAAGTAGTGAGGCTGGTAGGGCAAGAGTTGCTCAGGCAGGTTAGTAGCGAGTTCTTTACAGCAGGTACTCAAACAGGAAGTAGGATACAGGTAAGTACAAGAATAATGACTCCAAACACACAGGTGAGCAAATAAGTAAAAAGTGGCCTGAGGTACACTACCACTACCATAACAGTCGCACAATGAGTGATGGTGTACTCTGGGTTTAAATACTGCATGGACGGGGCATCTGAAAAACGTTAAGGAGAGAACTGTTCTGAGCATACTGCAGCATGTTCAGGGCTTTGATAGACTGGCCAACCAGGAGGTAATCTGGGTGGGAAGTGATCAAAGCATTAATGAGGGTTTCAGCTGTGTTCTGCAGATTTTGAGATGGATTTAATATAGAATGAGAATTTGAGGGTGGAGTTCAGCATCCAATCATGTTAAGGTGTAAATTAGCCACTTTTGAGAGAATTGACTTGGATGGATGGCTGGACAAACAACATGTGCCTACAGAAGTATAAAAGAAATCCATGAATTAAACACTATATAGTCATGCAATATTAGAACGCTCACATTTAAAGGGGTTAAATAATGTAATGTGTGCCCCAGAAATATCATTCTTCATTGTGTTTATAGTTGCTTTATAAAGGAGCTCCAAGCTCAGAGTTGAAGTCAACAACTGATTTATTCTTTGCCTTGTGACACGTGCCCAGTCATTCCCTTTGTACATAAAGAGCTTTGCTTTCCGGAGCTGATTCAGCGAAGCGTAAACTTCAAGATTAACCATGACCGGGTGCCTAAGTGAGGAATACTGAGGCCAGCGCAGGACTTAAAGCCTGAATGAACATAGCCATGTTGCTCTGGTGATAGTGAACAGATTGCACATTTGATGACCGAGAGTGTGTCCATGGACAACAGCACAGAATTACACTTAAGTTAATCTCCAGTTGGGTGAAAGAGTTGACAAGCGAAGCGCACAGCTATAGAGAAAAGAGCGACAGCATGAGCTGCAATATTACGTCTTTATTATAGGTTTAATAGAAAAAAAAATGTGCCTCTTTTGATACAGATTCAAAATTATGACAAAAAAAATCCATACATTTTTCTAGCAGCATGACTTAATCTCAGATCATGTGATGACACTGGCCTTGTTTGATCATTCTGTAAAAGGAATTAAACGGATAGATATATATTTTAAAAAAAAAAAAAAAAGCTTCTTTTTTTGCAAAAGTACAGCTTGTGTGAAACAGAAGGACAAAAGGTGGCAGCTTTAAGAAGTGACGAGAGGCCATAGAGGTTTAACTGCAGGAACCTTACTGGAGGTTAGAGAAGGAAGGTTTATCAGATCCCTGTACTGAAATATGTAAGACTGTGAGGAGATCTCAGCTGAGCATCACTGCAGAACCATACAGACAACGTACAGAATCAGTCAACAGTTTTAGCACACCTCCACTTTTCCAGTTACTGCTGTTTACATCACATAGTGTCTAAACCAGGAGGGTCAAATATAAGGCTCAAGGGCAGGGATAGGGACGCCAAGGACTCCAGTCTGGCCCACTGCACGGTTTTGGAAAATGTGAAGGAGGCCATGAATGATTTTTTTCATGTTTTGCAGCTTTCACTAATGATAAAGAACTCCCTCATGACCAAGTAAATAATACCCTAACAATTAATGAATCAGAATGTTCCTGTTGAAGCTGGCCCTCTGGGTCCTTTCGATGTTTGGCCGCCTCTAGAAAAATTGTTTGCATCTACTTTCAAAGCTACGTTGAACTGCACCGCTACTGGAAATTATTTTCTTAATTCTGTTTTTGTTGCAGTTTACTGCTTACCTTTGTACCATTTACGGTCAATAGACATTAACAGCCTTAATCTCAATAAATACCTGGAAAATGGAGGGAGTGCTCAAAACTTTTGACCATTAAGTGTTTCACAAAATTTAAAAACACAGTTACTAAAAACATTGGAACATTTATAAATGTGGAAACATGATGCCTACAGTTAAGATCATTTAAAAAAAAATATCACTGAATAAAACATGCGGAGCGTGGAAAGGTCTATACATTATGCATGTGCGACCTGTAATATTGTGTTCTTCCTGGAAGGGATCCATAGTAATCTGCAAATCATGACTCAGCGTATAATAGAGACCCTCAGCTATGCTTTAACACATACTGTTTGTTTTAGATGTTACACAGTAAGCAGAGATTGAGGTCTGAAGAGCAGCAAAATGACACATTGCACACCGGTATAACAAGGCTTGCTACTGCAAATGGTGAAGAAATTCTGCTTCTTTTTTTAAAAATTACCTATAAAAAAAACAAACAAAAAAAAAAACAAGTAAATATGACACAGTATAATCACATTTAGTTCATCTGACCTGTATTTCTATGGGTTTTGAAACCAAGAAAGCACATAGGGAATCATGCTAGCGTTGCCTTTTCACGTGTACATTAGAGTTTAATGTGCCTCTTTGAAGCTGCTACATGCATAGTGTATGTCACAAGCAGCACAGGAGAAAAAGGTGAAGCTTTCTGGGAAACAGTGACAAGTCTGACAACAGCTCAAAGCTTTCTAATAATACAAAGTATTTAAAAAGAAAACATTAAGTAAAACAAGTAGTAGTGTTAGTAGTACATACATAGTTTAGGTAAAGTATAAGGGGCTCTACTGTAGGTTTAGCGGTTCCCGAACTACTACCAGCTACAGCTTTGAGTGCTACAGAGACAAATGCAACTTGTAGTCCAAGTAAGCATTCATTATTACAGTCTGACATGATCAGAATGAAATTAATGCAGTCTCATAAAGTGGACCACAAACCCAGTGATGCTGCATAGATCAAACGGCTTTGCTAAGCCAAACACTGGTTTAGCAGACACCCTGTAACCATACACATGTAGTCATGTGTTTCATTTTTCATTCATTTGGGTGTTTCGCCTTTATGTATTCCTTCAGAACCGGACACACAAACTAACTCAACAGTTCTCTTTCCAGCAGTATCACAAAAAAACTTATTTATGATTCATTTAGAAGAATTATAGTAATATATGTCATTTTTCTGTGTCTTAATCTACAGTAGGTTACAAAATAAAAAGCATTCAGCTGCTTCTGACCAGAAACTGGACGAAGCCGTTAGAAAATGAAAAATAATCAGTAGAAAAGTAGCACAGGTATAATTGAAAATGTTACGATTTTAATTCTGGTCTCAAATCTGGAAACAAATTCCGATCACGTGTATAGGTAAATGTAAGGCAGGCAAGTTTTCATAATTTAGGTTTCTGCTGTGACTCAAATGTCTTGTTTTTGTCTTCAAAAGTGTGATTTGGAAAACACTAACATGATGCCAACATACTAAAAATTAAGAAAAAAAGCAAAAAATGTATCTTCACAGTCAATGACATGCTAAAAACTGAAAAAAAGAAATCTATTACATTTTGTTTGGACGGATATAATTGGTGCATAAAGAAAAATCACTTTTTACAACTGGGGGGTCACCGAAGAGGACATAATGTTGCGACATTAGCTTTATCTCATTATTTTTTTTTTTACCAGTGGTGGAATATAAATGACACGGGCCCCTAGTTTGAGCAGCAGTGGAATTGACAGTGTACACAAAAAAGATAGTTTATATAATAAAATTTGCCTCATTACATTTCATATTTACATATGGGTGGATGCACTTCATATAAATATAAACCAACTCTATAAGGACGCTGAATTTGCACTTCTAGAAGCATCTCCTGAAATCATTTATAATACTTAATTACAAAATCTGTTGGGCAGCTGGTGACTGTTTTAGTTAAGTAAAAGAGGCTTTGCATGGAGGGATGATATCATGTTAAACCGTTCGTTTATATGGCTGGTCTAAATGCATCATTTTTAATTACCACCATTTTTTATTTTTTTTTGGCCAGCAGCAGCTGCAAATTATGTAAACAACCGTTTGCACTGCCAATAAAATCTAACAAAGCCTTAGACCTCAAACTAGAGACGTGTGATTTTGCTTCCCAACCTGCGCATATAAACTGTTTATATTCCTTTATTCCATCTTATTAAGTATATCTGACAGTTAAATAACAGCATTTCTTCAGCTGAAGACAATATCATGAAGAGAACTCACGGTGACAACGATCAGTGAATGTGTCGGAAGAGCGGGAATGCTGAGGACTGAAAACAACAGAGTAAACGGATACGAAGGCAGAAGATCTGTTAAAAACGTTTACGCACCAATTGTTTTGGAAGAAGCGAGACTGACTGACAACAGACATTTGGCAGTTTTGTGGCTCTCGGACTGTAACAGAAAAAAAGAAAAATCTCAACACAGAACAGCAACGTTATAAAATAATAAAGAATGTCGAAGTGTTCAACTGGATTGCTGAGGATTGTGTAATTACTGAGGTACAGGTGTATGTTTCCTATCCAGAACCATTTGTCCATATAAAAACTACACTCAGCAGTGAGGTTTGTGCAGCTTTTATGCTCTGATCTTTTGTCAAGCAGGAGCGGACTGAGTAATGGCAGTGAAAGCAAGGAGGGGAAACCAACAAAGAAACGCCAGCTGAATGCCACGGCATTCCCCCCTTTGTGATTCAGTTATGCATAGAACCACGTAGAATTGTGTAACTCAAACAGCTGATTATTGCAGCTCTACTTCACGTCTGTTCGCTGAAGTCTGTCGTTCAGGAGCACTTGCAATCTAAAAGCGCAGAGGTAAGTGGTCCAAAATGCTAAGTGGTAGTTACCACTACAGATTGTCCTCCCGAGGGAATACTGTATCTCAACAAGATTGCAACTTTGTCTCTTTTTTTCCATTTCTGCAAAAGCAACTAGTGATGTCATCGTAGTGATGCTAAATTAAAGCAGCAAACTGGCTGGATTATCTGTGAGACGGCCTGATGAGGGCTTGGGCCATTTGGCAGTTTTTAATCTCTGCCCCCTCTTCATCAACAGACCCCAACTTAGCTTCATATTAAATAAATGCCTCTAATATTAAATGCAGATTCACACACGCACAAGATGCATGACT
>NW_005187409.1:5032619-5105798 GCF_000239375.1 Pundamilia nyererei | reverse complement strand
AGAAAGAAAACAGCCAAAGAGGGGGGTCTTGGAGGGTTGCAGGTTAAAGATCAGCCAACAGGAAATCCACAGTTGAGACTTCTGGTTAGGTGGAGGACAGATTATGGATGAGAAAAGGTGCTGGTGGGCTGAATCCCTGAGAAAAACAGTATATGCAATATGTTTTAGAAGGAATTGGAATATCTAGACGTTATTGCATACATGTATGTTTTCACATACACGATGTGTCTAACCTTTGTATGATGCGATCAGATGTGTGTCTCTACATCTGTATAGCCGGGCAGGATGTCTCCATTGGAGCAGCTCTTGGGCTCCTCGGCCGGTGGGGCGCTGGGCAACATGTGGGCAGTTGTGGAGGTCTCCTCTGGTGATGCCTGACCTCGCTGGAGCCTGTGGTGGATCAGGGGCACAAAGAACAGCACCACGCCCCCCACCATCGGAGGCACACCAGCCAGGGAGAAGGCCACTGTGTAATTCCCAAAATAGTCATGCAGGAGACCTGTGCAGCGGAGGTAAGGAAGCAAAATGCGAATGGAAAGATTAAAACATCTGCTTTAGATCAAGCAGATTCCCAGTTTGTTTATACTGTGTATACACACAGTGAAATAAAGGTACACCCTCTTCCACATCCTGCAATGCATTTAAGCTACTCCGCTGCCCGGCAGATGGTGGACATCGCACACTAGCAAAGACAGGCCATGTGTTGACGAAGGCAGTGAAGAAAAAGATTTGTAATTACCAAACGTTGTAGTAAACAATGCAGTATTCAAACCATTTACAGACCAGGGTGTGCAAAGATTATATGAGGAAGGAAATCCACATTTGTTGGGCCTCAAGGACACATGAGAAAAGAGCAGGGGGGGGTTTTAACTACAGCTCTGGGCCTAGAAGACAATAAGCTTTGTCAAGCCTCATAAACACAGTGTTCCTTAGTTTCAGTTTGTCTGCTTGTAGGCTTTAATGCTAACTAAGCATTAGAATAAACGAACCGTTTTTACGTTCTATAGTATGGTTGTTATTATGGTTGTTTTTGTGGCTTAAAAGGGCCCCAATATGCTCATTTCCAACTATGTTTTATCTTTGGACTCCAATTGAAGGCTCTGTATGTGTCACAATTCAAACTAATATTTGTTTTTCTTATCATGGGGCCTGGTGCAGCCCCTCAGTTTTTCCTCTAACACAGTTCTTTGGTTCCAGTAACCATAAGTCAATAAAAAAGACACTTTCTCTGCATGCAGGTCACAGTGTGCATTCTCAAGTAGTGCAGTCTGATCTCTTAAATTAACATCCCACCTGCACCGCCTGTTCATATTACTTTTTGGTGATACTGTTCGCTAACAAAGGAGACGGAAAGCCAAGAAACAAGGCTGTTCATTTTTGTAAAATTCATGGAATTTGACAGTAAGAATTCCTTATTTTCTGTCTTGTTTCCTGGATTTCTGGTCAATTGTGAAAAAAGACAAGTGCCCAAAATTAAAATAAAATTTCTGATTATTGAATAGAAAACATTAAAGATGAAATTGGATCTCCTATATCTTGATTATGAAAACAAGACTTTGCAAAAGAAATGGATACAGCAAGGCTACAACTAGCAGGTTTTTGTTTAGTTGAACAATTTGCAGGTACAGTGGGGCAAAAAAGTATTTAGTCAGCCACCGATTGTGCAAGTTCCCCCACTTAAAATGATGACAGAGGTCAGTAATTTGCACCAGAGGTACACTTCAACTGTGAGAGACAGAATGTGATAAAAAAAATCCATGAATCCACATGGTAGGATTTGTAGAGAATTTATTCGTAAATCAGGGTGGAAAATAAGTATTTGGTCAATAACAAAAATACAACTCAATACTTTGTAACATAACCTTTGTTGGCAATAACAGAGGTCAAACGTTTACTATAGGTCTTTACCAGGTTTGCACACACAGTAGCTGGTATTTTGGCCCATTCCTCCATGCAGATCTTCTCGAGAGCAGTGATGTTTTGGGGCTGTCGCCGAGCAACACGGACTTTCAACTCCCGCCACAGATTTTCTATGGGGTTGAGGTCTGGAGACTGGCTAGGCCACTCCAGGACTTTCAAATGCTTCTTACGGAGCCACTCCTTTGTTGCCCGGGCGGTGTGTTTTGGATCATTGTCATGTTGGAAGACCCAGCCTCGTTTCATCTTCAAAGTTCTCACTGATGGAAGGAGGTTTTGGCTCAAAATCTCACAATACATGGCCCCATTCATTCTGTCCTTAACACGGATCAGTCGTCCTGTCCCCTTGGCAGAAAAACAGCCCCATAGCATGATGTTTCCACCCCCATGCTTCACAGTAGGTATGGTGTTCTTGGGATGCAACTCAGTATTCTTCTTCCTCCAAACACGACGAGTTGAGTTTATACCAAAAAGTTCTACTTTGGTTTCATCTGACCACATGACATTCTCCCAATCCTCTGCTGTATCATCCATGTGCTCTCTGGCAAACTTCAGACGGGCCTGGACATGCACTGGCTTCAGCAGCGGAACACGTCTGGCACTGCGGGATTTGATTCTCTGCCGTTGTAGTGTGTTACTGATGGTGACCTTTGTTACTTTGGTCCCAGCTCTCTGCAGGTCATTCACCAGGTCTCCCCGTGTGGTTCTGGGATCTTTGCCCACCGTTCTCATGATCATTTTGACCCCACGGGATGAGATCTTGCGTGGAGCCCCAGATCGTGGGAGATTATCAGTGGTCTTGTATGTCTTCCATTTTCTGATGATTGCTCCCACAGTTGATTTTTTCACACCAAGCTGCTTGCCTATTGTAGATTCACTCTTCCCAGTCTGGTGCAGGTCTACAATACTTTTCCTGGTGTCCTTCGAGAGCTCTTTGGTCTTGGCCATGGCGGAGTTTGGAGTCTGACTGTTTAAGGCTGTGGACAGGTGTCTTTTATACAGATGATGAGTTCAAACAGGTGCCATTCATACAGGTAACGAGTGGGGGACAGAAAAGCGTCTTACAGAAGACGTTACAGGTCTGTGAGAGCCAGAGATTTTCCATGTTTGAGGTGACCAAATACTTATTTTCCACCCTGATTTACGAATAAATTCTTTACAAATCCTACCATGTGGATTCTTGGTTTTTTTTTCACATTCTGTCTCTCACAGTTGAAGTGTACCTCTGGTGCAAATTACTGACCTCTGTCATCATTTTAAGTGGGGGAACTTGCACAATCGGTGGCTGACTAAATACCTTTTTGCCCCACTGTATATACTGTCATAATGCCTCTTTTTGTTTAACCACACTATAAAAGAGGTGCATAGTAATGTATTATTACAGTAAGAAGGATTATTGGTTGCACCAATATTGCTGGCATAGCTTTGGATATGCTATCGATCTATGTCAGTGCACTGCTGTCTCTAATACTGCAATGCAAAACAAAAATCTGTCATTAGGAAGTGAAGATTATTTTGAAAAATAAATCTCTTTTAAAGAAAAAAAAAAAAAAACCCTGCCAGACAGCATGACTCTTCATTTAAAAAAGTACATTTAGCATTTGACATCTAAGAGTTTCAGTATGTTGGCTGAGGCTACAAAGGCCAGGAAAAAGCTGTCAGGAAGTCAGAAAGTTGTGTAGTAAAAGCAGCTCTGGTATGTGTGAGAGGCAAAAGAGATTGTTGAGATAAAGTCAAAAGATGCCTGAGTCAGCAGCGTGCTGCGACTAGTCTTAGGTATTATTTTTTTATTAGCGAGCGGAACAAAAGAACGCAGATCGAAGATCAGTACTGTGTGTGCTTTTTCATGAACACAAATCCTTGGAGACGGGCAGTGGCTGGTCATGAGCCCAACCATCTCTAAACACAAACCAGTGTATAACCTGTCCTGCTGTGCATTTGTCTTTTTCCGTTTACTAATTACGTTAGTTGTACCCACGTCCAAGGTTTTTCTCTGCTAATATAATTCAGCTCATTGTGCATCCCTACTGCCAACAAGCATAGCACAGATGTGTAAATAACATATATCTGCGCTATTCAAAAAGTGGAAAACACACACACATATATAGCTTCTTACCAGCGATAGGTGGACCTGCAGTCATAGGGATAGACATGAGGCCTAGAAGGTAACCTATAGCCTGCGAGGCTTGCATGGGCCCGACAAGCTCAAAAGCTATGGGAGCCATCATGGTGAGGAAGCATCCATCACACAGTCCCAGAAACACACACACGACCACCAGCCCGGCGAACATCGAGCACTGAGGAATCATCATGGACATCAGGCCAAGAACAATGAAGGAGACCACCTGCAAAATACAGCAAGAACCCATAAACAATCTTTGAATGTCTTGATGCTCTCCTAACAATCTTTTTGACAGATAAATATGCGTTAAATGCAGTCAGTCAGATGGCTCACATTGCTTTCTTTTTGCCTTTGTTCATGCATGTAAATCTGGCCTCAGGCAGATATGGTTACGTGTGCAAGTGGACACACCCTCCATCTACAGGCTCCACCTACACATATTTATGTCAGGTAAAGTTATTTGAGAAAATAAAAAATTCTTTGTCTGCCAGAGAAATTGATCATGAACGATAAAAAGTCCTGATATGTTCTCATACATACTTTAAATATGCAGAAAAACAAAGTTCTGATATGAGTAAGTCTTACCACTTGGCTCGGTAAGACCTGTTGGTCCTTACTGTGAAATACTATTTAAATTAAGTGTATTTCTGTGGTAACAACATAAAATAATTTTTGAATTAATTTTTCCAATTCAGGACTCTTCCTGTGTCATCGCTCTCATCTAACGTCTCCGTCAGGCAAAGTTCAGCATCATAGTTACATTTACTATGGTAATTCACCTGAGTGCACCGGTGCCGTCATCAATCTGATTAATAAACTACATGTTAATGGATTATGAAGAATATAAAAGATATAAAGCTGTCTGTTCACTAAATGACTGTTCTGTGTCACTTCAAAGAGCCAAAGAGTGTTACTTCAAATCCCTTCACAACTACAACAATGTGGATTTAAGCAATTAAAAACTGTGTTCAACACTTGGACAAAAGAAACATACTGGATTTCATTCTATAAAAGACTCTTGCATAACTAGACTCTTTAATATTCACCGCCACACTGTCAGGAAATTCTTTATATGACTAATACTGCAAATGAAGCTTTAGAAATACTTTGCTTGATATCACAGATCAGCACATTTTAAGTATGCATGTCCCACAACTTCAAAGTTGTTTTTATATTTTAATTAATCTGTAACTCCGTGCCCCTTTGCTTAGTGAGCTGCTTGAACGAGTTTACTGGTCAAAACAATGGATCCCTGTGTTTTGCATTCAGCAGAAGCCACACGTGCAGGAAATGGCAACTCCTGTTTGTATTCACCGCACAAATTGCTCTCACGTCACCTTGTCTATTTCCTGGAAAATAGACAAGGAACCTGACATTATCCAGTCATGTAATTCCCCTTGTGTTCGCAAGTCTGTTTTTCATTCCAGAGAAACATAATGCCATTAAGCCATTAATAAAAACGAATTTCTAATTTCACCAAGGTAATAAAAAAATAAATATTTTAGTAAAATTGGGCCTAACAAACAACACAGGTGTGTGAAAAAGTGTTTGCCCCGCTTAAATGTTTCAAATCATCAAACATATGTACATATGTACACAAATGTAAACACAAGTAAACACAAAATGCCGTTTTTAAGCGAATTATTACATAAATTAACTGTTGTATATCACATCTTTGGAAAGCTGAGTTCCCAGGCCTGATTACTGCCACACGTGTTCTCGATCAAGAAATCACTTAAACAGAACCGGACTGACAAAGTAAGCAGTTGACCAAAAGATCGTCAAAAGCCAGACACCATAGTGCGATTCAAAGGAATTCGGGAACAAATGAGAATCAAAATAAGTGAAAACTCCCAAGAGGTTATAAAGCTGTTTCTAAAACTGTGTGACTCCAGTGAACCACAGGGAGAGCCAGTATCAATAACTGGCAAAAACACGGAACACTGGGGAACTTTCGAGGAGTGGCCGGCTGACCAAAATTACCACATGAGTGCAGCGGCGATTCATCCAAGAGGTCATAAAAGACCCCAGAAAAACATCCGAAGAGCTGCAAGCCTCACTTGCCTCAGTGTTCATGACTTCATAAGAAAGAGTCTGGGCAAAAAAGCCTGCATGGCAGAGCTCCAAGATGAAAACCACTGCTGAGCAAAAGGAACATAAAGGTTCATCTAGGTTTTGCCAGAAAACATCCCGATTATCCCCAAGACTTTTGGGAAAATAGTCTGTGGACTGACGAGACAAAAGCTGAACTTTTTGGAAGGCGTGTGTCCCGTTACATCTGGCATTTCAGAAAAGTAACATCATACCAACGGTCAAATATGGTGATGGTAGTGGGATGGTCTGGGACTGTTTGAGTTACTCTTACATAGTAAGGAAAAGCATTTAAAAAAGTGCTTGTGTGGGTGAATGAGGCAAATTGTATAAAAACCTCTTTTTGACAGGCACACTTACCACTGTGAAGTGCATTAGGTTTTCCCAAAAACAGACCAAACAGTAAAGAAAAGCAGTCTGCATAAATTTTAGAGCTTCAATAATTCCCTCACCTGCATGTAGACTTTCCGTAGACCAGGAATGAGGTCCCCGATCTTTCCAAAAGTGAGGCGTCCCACCCCTGATGATGCTCCTATGCAAACAAGGAGCACCCACTCCTTTTCAGTGCCCTTGAACTGTTCTTTTACAAAATTAATCTGAGAGACACAATAAGACAGAATCATTACTGTGGACACTGTTAGTCCGTAAAAGTCCATCGTGCATATAATGACAAAGATATTATACAATGTGCTCATGAACCGTATTCTTCATTGCCGAGAAAACATTACACTCAGCATTTGTTGGAGTGGAATTGTTCATCCTTCACCCCAAATCAACCTCAAACATTAACAAAATGTCCACATCAACAGACCTTTGGAACAGCGGAGCAGGAAGACTGAACGCATATAGGTCAGAGCCTCCCGCTCCCTTTAGCCGTGACCCCCAAATTAGATCCAAAACATGAAACCGCCCTCTGAAGTCTTTCCTGAACATGCTGGTCCTTGTGAAATATTTGCTCTGCTTTGAAGGTCTACATTCATCAATGGCCATAGGATAGGTATGTTTAGGGATACAGAGAGGCCATACAGGAGAGGTTTCCTGAGATGGTCGAGCCAATACAAAGACCGGGGCAGTGTTTACATCTGGGCCCGGGCCTGAAACAACAGGCCTGACAGAGGGAGGCCGGAGCTGGAACATCCGACATCTGGATAGAGGGAGATCAACTTCACAGCAACTTAACACTTCATCTTCATTTTTTACTATCTTATTATCACACCCCAAATTCAATCAGAGTTCAGACTTTGAAAACATACTTGAGTTTGTGGATGTAAACTTTCGGCTTCTCTAGCTGAGTAGTTTAGTTAGTAAACTACTGTCAAGCTCTTTGGCTTCAACATGACATATTTAAAATATAGATTTTCCCTTTGGGCAACCTTTTTCAAAGGTAGTATACTGAAGCAGAAAAAAATTAAGAAGAGCACAATTAACTCCTGGCAACTGAGTGCTGTTCCTCACAGAAGCTATTGTGACAAACTCTGTTATCCTTATTGAGAGGGACAAAGGCGATGTTCAGCCACTGCTCATTTACTCAGTTGACATGCATTCAATTGCCCTCTTTCCAAAAGGCCTACAGAAGATGAATGGCACCAGACCTCCCACAGTGCAACAGTATGGCTCTGACATCAATCTCACTCCCCCTCATTTCCAGTGTCAGCTGAGAAAAAGCATTTTTACATCAAACCCATGATTAGGAACCCCACTGATCTCTAATGCTCTTTGTGTAAGCGCATAATATAAATAAAGAGGTCGGAATGTTTTACCACAGCAGAAATAACTGAAAGGCTGTTAAACAGTGCTTTCTTTATTCACATAAAAACTGGGCTTATTGGAAATATTTATAAAGCAGCACCATTTAGAAACAATTACTTCTTGCCTATCTTATGTTCTTACCAGATGGATATATGGCACGAAATAGCCCAATACAGCTGTAGCCACTCCAAATGCCCACACTCGGTATGTGACGATGTGAAACACACGCAAATTGAAGTACTTCCTGATGGTGGTTATCGCCCTGCTCCACCTGCCTCCACCTTGAGCATTAGCTTGAGTTTGGGATTCGGCATGGTCGGGGCCTATTCCTTGGGGGCCCATGTCTCCCCCAGCAGGGATCAGAGGCTTGAACATTAGCGCCAGCAGAGCCTGGATCAGCATGAAGACGCTGAGGATCTGGAATGTTCTGCTGAGGCCCAAAGGTTCCACCACCTCTTTCAGTAACACCGGAAGGCCCATAGAGAAGAGGCTGGCACCAGCCGTCACCACACCATTGGCCAGACCCAAGCGCTGGCGGAAGTAGTGGCCCAGGATGACCAACGAGGGCTGGAAGGTGAAGGAGGAGCCGCAGCCAAACAATATGCCGTATGTGAAGTAACGAAGGATCAAGGAACTACAATGAAAAAAAAGGACATCAGGAAGAAAACCGAGCATAAATATAATAATAAATAAACCCAGTGTAGGTTGTCCACAGAAAACTCTCACAGAGGACCACATGGGCTAGCCCACATGGGGCCCACATGGGTTTTTCATGTGCAAGCTCATAATGGTTTACCCACAAAATTTCCTCTTGGAGGCCTAAAAGGGCAAAACATCTAGAGCCCCTGATTTAGCATATAATTTTACATGGTTTCATTCATATTTTCAAAGGACGTATCTGACAAACATGTCTTACTTTGCAAACGATGTACTGAGCAGTCCTATAAAAGCCAGTGCCGCCCCACTCACAGCCGTCTTCCTACAGCCAAAGTGGTCTGTGAACATGCTGACCACAGGTGAACAGAAGAAGATCATGCCCATGGCCAGGGCCCCAACCCAGGCTGGAGAGGAAGTTGAGAGAAGAAAGAATTCATCATCAGAAGCATGTGGAAATCTCAGGTGTTATACCTATCACCTAAAGTAAATAAAAGACACTGTTATATCTGTTTGTACACAAAGCAAAGATCAGTGTGTGCAGTCCTTGACCATTAAAACATAATTTTTTCCACGTGTAGAAGTTATTGCATAAAAGTAAAAAAAGGCATCACTGAAAAACAACATGGCCTTCATGCACGTATGCCTGGGCCTCTATGCAAATCTTTATGTTTTGTTTAAAGTTTTTGAGAGCTTGCAAGCTGTTTGCAAATCTGCCACCTGACCTCAGCAGCAGCCACGCTCAAAGTAAACATGTGTAGCATGTTGAGTCTTGCCTTTAAATGCCCCATACAGTAGGTATTAATTAACCCAGACAATAAGAATTTTGCCCACAAGATTTCCCGAAGCTTTGAAAAACTACAAAGCTTTGTATGCTGCACACTAGTTTTTTCTTCTCTGTCTTTGTGACTCTCTCACCACCTGATGTGATTTGCTATTAATATACATTTATGTAACTCTACTCATTATTGTGTCTACACTTGCATCATGTAGATCGGACACGCTCTATAAGATTTCTCATGGTGATTAAGCAGATCAAAAAGTGAATCAAAGTGGATAGTTCTGGCCTGTAGAGCATGCAGTGTTAAAACATAACGAGGCAGATTTCTCTAGCAGAGACATCGCGTACCCTGTAGTACAAACAAACACATGTCTGGATCCAGTCCCTGAGGGAGCAAAGGTAGCTTTGATGTCTACCATGGTGTCTGGGCCTTGGGTCACACTGGTCCAACAGTCCAATAGAAATGAGACCAGAGAGACTACTAAACAGCCTGATGGCAGGATTTATGTACCTAAGCGCGCACACACACACACACACACACACACACACACACACACTGAGTTCAGAGTGAAACATGAGCTGTGCACCACTGTATAAATAGTCTTAAATGTGGACACTATGTAACCCTATGTACTATACTATACATGTAATAGATGTTCTGGTACACAGAGTGCGATTAAAGCACAGGACTCTACTCGAGTCTTTCTACGGTTTATTCTTTCAAATTAAATGGAAAAAAGGGGAGGGGGGTCATACACCCAGCCATATAGGTGGAATCGACATCCTCAATAACAATTTCAGTAGATTTAATAGTATAATATATTAAATGCTTTTGATACACATTCACTAGTCACTTTGTTACCTTGCAGTGCTGGGTTAGACTCAGAATGAACAAGGTGATGGAAACAGGATTTTGGTCCGCGTTGACATCATAGCATCACACACTTGCTGCACATCCATACTGTGAATCTCCTGTTCCACCACCTCCCAATGGTGCTCTAGTGCATAGTGATATACTCATATTACAAATGAGTGTATCATAAATGACCATCATAAATGGTCCACTATAATACATAGGTAGGCTGTGATGCTTAAATTATGCTTTATTGCTCAAGGTTAGACTTTTTCTAGTCCAGTCAAATTCTAAATAGCATACTTTGAGGAATTTGCAAGTAGTGAGACATACAAACATAAAAACAGTGCCCTTTAAGTTACCTAAAAGTGTGAACTGGCTGATAGTTATGAGTGCTTCTATTGCTGAATTAAACTCACTGCATTTCCTCAGCTTCAGATATTATTTCTTACTGATGTAGCTCCTAAGACCACTTAAGCTACCACCTGTAACACTTTTCCTTTTTTCTGTTCAATACTAGATGTCCAGCTGGTTTGTCTGGAAAATACCACAGGCTCTTAACTTAATCTCACCAATCTCAGCTAGTGATTGCGGCGTTCCCATCTGGACGTGCACTGCTGCTAGCATGCTGTTTCTTGCAGACTCATTCTTGGAAAGCCCAATATCTGACACAGAGATGTAAAGTGTTTTATAACACTCAAATTGGTCAGTTTGGCATTATAATGTAGTTCCAGTATTGCTTTTTTTAAATGGCTCTAGCACCTGCAGTGCTAGTACTGCACCAATAACAGTTTGGACATGACAAACCAAAAGGTCCGATGTGAAATCAGAGGGTCAAAACAACAGGCCCGTGTCACACTGCCTTACAGCATACTCTATATTCTGGCCAGTCCCACAACAAAGCCCCATTTCCCTGTGTCCTGACACAACAACTGAGTGCACTGTGCTCATTAGAGGGGATTAGGTCCAAACACTTTCAAACAAAAGCAAAAGAACACAGTGAGGGAGACTGGAGCCAAATGAAAAGATGTCTGTTTGTGTGGGGTAGCAAAGAAGGGGGTTAACAAGCTTCCATCTCTTAACGTGATTGATGCAGTCTGACAAGAAGCAGCAGACTCTATAGGACCCATATTTATGTTAGAGTAAGAACACTTAAGGCAGAAAAATGCGGTTGGGTTTGATATAATAAGAAGTTTATATAAGACTAATGATTTCAGCATGCTTTATGCTAAGCTGTAATATATGCATGCAAGACAACTGTGTTTTGTGGATTTCTTCTATGTGTTATGTAATTAAAATGTATATTTACATAACTGTGTCTGCTCTAATCTGTGTAGCCATCCTAGACAACCATATATATGACAGCTAAAGGTACACTAAAACTAAGTCATTCATATCACAGAGGCCCTGTTACTCCATTCATAACAAAGCTGAAATTTAACCAGGCATTAAATTACCTACACTGTAGTTACTAAATTATTAGGTTCACAGATCCTTTTTTATGAGCAGCTGTAGTGCAATGAGAAACTGACACTATTTTGTTGTCCACAGCACCGGATTTGAAATGAAATAATGACGTTTAACTGCCTACTTTCAGTCTTAATTTGAGAATATCAGGATTCGTATCAAATGACTAGAGTAGGAATAATAGGTCATTAGTCCCCTTGTTTAAGGGGGCAGAAAGTAAGATACTTTGAAGGGAAACTGCTCAGAATATGGTCTGTGGGTTTTCCAGAATAACAAAGACACTGTCCTTGGAAAGATCCCTTGCTGTTGTTTTTGTTTTCATTGCTTTGAGAAGCACCAATGACATTTTCTTTCACTTCCAATGTATCCCGCAGTGTATGAAACCATCCGCTTAGACGACTGCGAATGCAGCGCACTGCTGCTTTCAGCTCAAAATTATTGTTTCTGAGCCAGTGAGCCCAAACAATCAAAAACACATCTGTTCAAATGCTTTCTGACGATATTTTCCACGGCTGACGCAGACACGGGGAAATGCTGCTGAACCTAAACAATGCATCACACTGTTTCTGAGAGCGTCTTGGGGGACATACTCCTAAAGAAACAATAGTCATAGGTATTTTTGTCCCTCAAGGTAACATAAAATGCTCTTAGCAGGTGCTGAGGCAACATAATAAACTGAAAAACACAAATACATTGCTTTACACTGCTACGATCCAGCAGTGTGTTTTTTGATTATGTACGAGTAATCCCTATGATCCAGCTCAGGTTTCAAACTGCTCCAAATGCACAGATTCAGAGCATTTTTTCTCCACTATATTTCTATATGATCAGAGCACATATCCCTAATGTGGTCAGTCAGTCAATCGTGAGATATTTGGCTTGAATTTAGCCAGAAAAGAGCTAAAACTTCTTCAAACGCAGGCAGTGCACAAACTTACAAGCCGCACCAATGTCCAGTATTAGATCAAACATGTTGAATCATCTATAATAATAATGGATTGGATTTATATAGCACTTTTCAAGGCACCCAAAGCGCTTTACAATACCACTATTCATTCACTCACTGGTGGAGGTAGCTACAGTTGTAGCCCCTCTGGCCAGCACCAGTAGGCGGTAGGGTAAAGTGCCCAAGGACACAACGACCAGGACAGAGAGCCCGGGGATCGAACCAGCGACCTTCCGGTTACAGATGCGCTTCCCAACCCCATGAGCCAAGGTCGCCCATGTGAATCAACTGTGAATCAACTGTGAATCATCCACGAATACTACAGTAGAGTCCAAGAACAACACTATGAAGATGAAGATAAGCATAAAAGTCACCTTTAAATCAGTCATTTTTATCTTATAATAATTAATACCATACCAAGTTAAAGGTTAAAGTCCATAATAAGGACAGAATGTTCATTTTAAAGAATGAGAAAACACTGCTTGTATCATAAAGACAGTAGAATGGTAAGGACGTTGTGTTAGCACAAATATAGAAAGTACAACAGGTGAGGTGACACAGTTCGCAAAGGCTTGCTAGCAGAAGGCATGTGGAGGCCCATCTGTCACAGATCAACCAGGAGTCTCTTCAAACAGCTCAGGCTCAGACCATAAATGAGCTCTGACAGCAAAGCTATCAGGATGCTCCTTGAGTTGTTTACTCGGTACCACTCACAGGAAAATCAACCATTCCCTCTGATGTTTACAAATCGCATCATATTTCAGGCTGAGAGTAAGTGCAAACTGCTTGTGTTGACACTATTAATAAAGCTGAAAGGGGTAATCCTTTTTATTTTTTTTAATGGATGTGTTTTGCGGAGATTTTACTCTGTCATGTGTCGGCGTAGTAGTACAACTCAAATTAATTGGATTGAACTGAAATGATAGTTTCTGCAACATCATCTATAAACAGATGCATTTTGGTATTGAGGGGACACTGGTGTCCTAGTCGTTAGGGTGCATACCCCATGGGCTAAATTGTGATCAGTAGAAGGGTCCAGAGCCAAGCGCCTGGTTAAATGGACCTCATCCTATCTAAATACCGGAAAAAATGCCTAAAACTAACCAAAATCAACCAATAACAGTCCAATTAATCTTTGTACACATCTTTATATACCTTTTTATAAGCGCATGGAGCTTGAAGAAACTTTTTCCAACCTGAACCCATTCCACTGTCCACTGGAATGCTAAAAATGCCTCGTTGCACCCTGATCTGCCAACCTAAGATTTCCAGCTGTCCTGGGAGATGCTGGAGAAATCTGGAGCAGGGGAAAAACAATAACACACTACCTACCAAGAGCACAGCCCTGCGTTAATGGTTTAAGACATGTTCTTGGCAGACAGACTATTGTGTTACTTCACTTGTTTTTGATGTTTTTGAGAAAATCCAACAATGATTATTAAGCACATCTAAAATAATGAACAACTAGCCACTGAAGAAACACAGAGAGAAACCTGGAATCATTGTCTTTGAAGGTTTCCCCAGTTTCTCCAACCACTGTGTATACAAATGTTATAAGCATATGTTGCACTTCATTCTTCCCATGTTTAATGTTCTGTTAAAGGCTTTTTAACATTAGAAAGACTTTCAATAAAGACGCCATTGTTGCCTTTAAGCAATGAATCAATGAGTTTAAAGTGAAACAGAGTTTAAAAGGTATTTTTTTTACCTGACTGCTAACGATGGCCAAGATAAATAATGCACAACAAGGTCACACAAAGAAAACAGAGATATGATGAAGCACAACTCAATATTTGGAAGACAGCTTTAAGCAGTTTAGTAAAACATCTTTAATGCCTCTCACTTGTTGACTAGTTTTGGCTTGTTGTAGTTATTCCTAACTATATATTGTCAGCATGCAGCGAATGGCTGCTTTTAATCTTCAGATACTTTCCAACGTCCAGGCCAGTGAGTTATAACAGGCCTGTTATTTCAGTATTCTCAGGGTTTTCAACACTTAAAGTTATGAATGCATAAACATTGTGATGTTTGAGTTAAAAAGGCTCTCCTTTACCTGCAGCATTACTAATGGAGCCTATCTGGCAGAAACTTGTCTCAAAGTCTTTGAACCAGGAACAAAACATCACGAGTAATTTTTTAAATGGACCCAAGAAATCACTTAAATTAAGAGAAATCTAGAAATAAATTAGACTACAGGTGACAGGGCAATTAATTTTTGACTAGTAAAAAGGAATCAACTTTTTAAGCTTTTTTGGGGCTCGATATTAGCAGTTCTTATTAATAATAACAACCGGTGTAGCAACAGCTGAAATGTAATGAAAGAGAACTAAAGTGTGTCCCCTACTTTCATCCAACAGCAGGCCCTCTACACTTACCCTGGATAAACAACAAATTGCTAAACACATAACCTTGTTCTACGCAAACAGCTGATCAATAGTCAAGATGAGATAAACCCAGTAATTGTTTGATCTGTCTGACTGAGCTACCTACCGCATAATTAGCACAGATACTGCGCCACTCATTTTGGCTTCAATCCTATCAGTGTGACAGGACCAGGTAAGCTGTTTATCCAGACTGACACCTAAAAGCTGGACCTGCCCTGAAGTCGTATCCAGACAAGACACCAACTTGTCTGTAAGCACTGCAACATAAGGAAGTGTGGTTCTGCCACTAAAGCAAACATTTCCTGACTGGATCCTGAAAGGATCAAACCACACTTTGAACTTTGAAGGTGAATCCGCTCCATTTCTGTTTTTTGGTTGTATTTTTTTAAGTTGTAATACTGCTAGGCTAGTAGTTAGCGAGTGTTTTACACACTGTCAGTCTCTTCCATGAAAATTAGGAGGGACCAGCAATCTGCTAGCAACCAAAGCGAATGTAAGGAATTTTCTAATGCAGCTCCCAATTCAATCAGTTTCAACAAATGTCACTTCCAAAAACTTAGAGGAACACAAATTTTCCCTAGCAACCAGAGGTTTCTGGGGATTGCCGACCGGTCTCGATCCCTTTGTGTCTGCAGGCTTAGCGGAATAACCGTAACTTAGCCACCAGCATCTACACTGAAAATATAAGCTTTAAGGTACTTCAGTTATAGTTCAATGTTCCTTATATTGAAATCAGCACTGACGTCAAGCAAGAAAGCGTCACCATTTTTCATTTTACATCTAGCGGTTAATGTAACGAGGCATCAGTTTTCTATGCTAAGATAAAAAGATTTTGAGCTGCCGTCAAGGCCAGTGATAGAAGAATAACAGTTACCTGCTATAAAGGCTAAAACCGTTGGCTTTGAGAGGAAATTGTTTCTTTCAGACTAAAGTTAATAATATGACAACAGTTCAAAAGTGCAATCGCCTATATCCTTATTCATTTACCATCAAGGTTATGTAGCCCATTTGTGCAGAGAAACAAGTTTTAACCTCCTCTATTTGTATTGCTTTCAAGTAAAGCCTAAAAATCATATACAATTCTTGATAAATTCTTCAGTTGGTTCAACAAAAAGTTTGCTATCCAAGTTATTCGCATCGTGGCTTTTATTGATTTCCATTTGTTTAAAAAACAGTTTATTTACATATTTATTTATTTACATACATAGTGGGTTTTGACACAATTAGACTCAATGAACAAAGATATATGTGCCTAACATGTCAGTAAAACTATTCTATAATACACTCCTATCATGCTTTAGTTAACTGAGCTTGTGTTTTCAATCTTTCCAGATTTAGTTTCTAAAAATGAGGTGGTTTATTCTGTTATTCTCTCTCAGTTTTATTGCAGCATGCTTCATTTAGTTCAGCTCCACATCAAGCCACAGGGCTAAAGCACTGCTCACAATAGGTTAGTGAGTTTTCTTATCGGTGCATGCTTGTCTAGAACAGTCTGTAAGATATCCAAGAACAAGCGTAATGTAATTTCTGAATCTTTCACTCGGTGTGTTCTTTTCCCCTGTGAATTTTTTACATCATAAGTCTTTGAAGCAGAATCTGTGACCTAATGATTCTGGTCATTGCTATTATATTATACTTACTAGATCCATTATTGTGCCATTAGTGTAGATGTGGTCAGTGCATGAGGCAGACATGAGTCTAGACATGCCAGAGCTTACTGTGGTAGGAATGATAAATATCTGAGTTAAATCACTCGCATTCTTTGTCATCTTTCTTTAAGAGTGCATGATGAAGAAATCCAGGCGATGTTTAAGTCCCCAAGAATCATTTCACTGCATTTCTCTCTGTTGATTTGTAGATTTGTGAAGCACAGCACATTCAAGCTAGCGGGATTTGATGTAATGTCGGTGACTAAAGCCAACAGGCTTCTGCAGCTGGAATCATCAGATGTTTTCTCACATTCGCACAGATACCATAGCCTACTGGTATAGTTACTACAGAGTCATTAAGTATTCTTGTGAGAGAATAAAGTGCATAACGCTCAGTAAGTAAACCAACTTTAGCTTAGAAACAAGTAGAACTTGATGAGCTACTTTTTTTCTCATCACAATTTTCCTCCTGCTCCGTTTCACGGTGGCACATAGATGGAAATAGTTTTAGGCTTCAATGAAAAATTAATTCCTTCCTCACTCAGTCCCTTTCTTCTGCCCCTTCACACACATTCCCTCTTTGCCAACTTTGCTGCAGCTGAAACAGTGCCGGCTGCATTTTGAACTTTCCTCCCACATTCGGTGCAGCCACGTTCATTCGCACACCACCTGACTGGGGGCTCACCCCTCGCTGATTATGAAAGCACCCCCCCCCTTCCATTTTCAAAAGAAAGGTGTGCCGGGCACGTGCACTCACTTTACAAGTTTACCAACATTTTTGTGGTAACAACTGGGAAAAAAATGAGTAAAGGTGTCATGTTAATCACGGAGCAAATCATTACCATATGTGACTCATAACCCACACACACCTCGCCGTCATTAAAAATTTAAAGAACCTACTGTTCTCAACCCCTACTTCGATACTGCTACGGTATTCTGAAACTCACTTGTTTACTCCTCGATGTTTATAAACGACCTCAGCAAGGCCTAATGGTGATCTCTAAGTATGATTTCATTATATCCAGCCTTTTGTTATCCCTTATGGTCCTTTGCTTTTTTTTCTATTGAGCAGTCTGACATCTTTTAAAATGTTGTACACGTGTGAATTTAGACCGGATATCTCAAAAGAAGCCTTTAAGATCATAGCTATTGTAGCTAAGCTCTTCCCCTGTGCTTTTTTCCTGCTGCTGAGGTAAAAAGGTCAGGTCTCAGCCTACTCACTTAATCTGTTCACATATGAGCTCAACCCAGAATTAAATCCAAGAAAATGCTGGAGATGAAATCCTAAATATGTCAAAAAATGGGGAAGAGAGAATATAAACATCCTGTATAAAATTCCATCAGCTTCTTTTAATAAATAAGATGTCTTTCCTATACCCCCCCCCCCCTTATTGCTTTTATACTGATAATAATAATAATAAAGGTTCACATTTGTTCCAGCAAACAGCATTAGTGCCATAATCCCTTCCCACATTGTGACCTTAACTTTTGCATGTGATTGCGGGAACTGACGAGGATTTTAAGAAAAACATCCACTCCTGTTACATGATTCCCGAGCTCAAAACATTTCTCTGTATGGATCAGTACACTGCAGAAGCAGCTTTCACGGTTTTCACAATGAGGAAGGGGAGGAGGAGAAAGAAAGGCAGGAGGGTCCCTTTCTTCTCCCCCCAAACAAGAATTCCCGTGATTACTCCTTTAGTCAGTATTTGTTAACAAGATTAACAAGCACAAAGCTAGAAGCCACGGTTACCCAGAAGGCCAGAGCTTCATTAGCAACAAATTGGACGCTGACTTTGTGAACTCATTGAAGAATAGAAATGTTTCTACTGGACTTGCAGGCACATGAAAATGTCAGATTCCTGCAAACAATTGGAGTAGCACCAGGCCCATTGTTTCTGGGGACTAATTTATCTGCAACAACAAGACTGAACTGTCACATTCCTGTAAATGAACATCAGTGATTTCTTTATTAAGACTGATATCCTTGACTGCTTTGTATAGTGCCTTTCCCGTTGCAGGGTGCTGAGTGCAATCAGTAAATAAGGATAGAGAAATAGTCTGACCATTTAGTAATGAAAGCTTATGATCCTAAACAGAATGGTTGAAATGGGAGAAGTGGGTAGGGTAATGATGTGACTCTAATAATAACTACCTGTTAGATTGTATTAAATACTACAAGCAGAAGCAATATCCCTGATTTACATATCTATTGCAGGATTTTTAATCATTAGTCATGTGCATCTTGGGGACTCTAACAAGTCTGTCCATACTGGTCCAGCAATGCATGGGTCAGACATTCGTATGGACCAATATCGGCCTCGCTAACTGCAATTATCTGTCTACTACCACCCTGGCTGATATTTAACAAAACAGCTTTGTTCTGGCCAAATGTTCAACGATATTGTGGTAAATAGCTTAAATTTTTTGTCTTTGTTTGCTTGTTGGGAACCAAGAGGGGAAAATATAACAAGAAAAAAACAGCACTCCAATATCGGCTCAGTATCGGTGCAAATGTTCACAAATATTCAGTCCTTTGTGCTCACTATATCATTAAGGAAACCTTTATCAAAGGACCCACTGTAGCAAACTGTGTTGTGGATAAACAGAACAGCCTTAATGAATAGTTAACAAGTGCCTACGGTGCTTTTTCAGTTAAGTGCCTGTAACTCATTAGAATGCTGGTGCTTTGGAAAACTAGAGATTTCAACAGGATGTAAGGAGCAATTTCAGAGTAAGAGAAGAAAATAATCATTCAAAAATAAGAATGCAGCAATGAGCATACTTTACACGTGCTGGTGGGGCACTTGTTTTATTCATTGCTGTGTTTAGTGTTCCACTGGGAATTTAAGTTATTCCACTTTTTTCTAAAGTGATATACATATTAAAATAAACATCCTGTAAATTAATATAAAGTTGATGTTAAAATGTTTATTATAGTAATTGTGCTTTAAATGACACTTCCACAGCTCTAATTTCCACTTTTAAAAAAAATTCCTATAATTATAAACCAAATGTGCATCAAGATTCTCTACTCCTGTCCACCAGCTCACTTGTGGCTTCAGCTCCAGCCCACCTGAGCAGAGAGATACTGCTCAGATAGTACTTACTCACCCACTTTGAACTGGGATGTTTGGTCTGCAGGGTCTGTGTGCTCCTTCACCAGCATCATGTGCAGAATCCCGAAGGAGTTGTGAATTCCGAAGATTGACCCGTTGCACCAGGTTGCAGCAAAAACCACCAGCCAGCCAGCGAAACCACCTTCGGGTGGGACGAAGCCAGCTCCGTGGCCGGGCTTCTCTACCTGCACCCTAGCCTCGAAGTCGGAACCCGGCGTGAGGGGTGGCTTGCAGCCGGTCTCGATCAGCTGCGTATTGCTGTCCTCCTTCACGATTTTACCTTCGCTGCCGTCCGCCTGGTCATGCTTTCTCGTGTCTAGGTCTTGAGGGGCATCCCTCTGCTCCATCTGAGGACCTGGAGCCGGCTGTTCCGTCCGTGACTCTCCGTCGGACGGCTGCGCTTGGTTGTCTAGCCCGTTGGTCCCCATGCTGTCTGGTCTGGCGGAGAGGCTACTGTGGGCTTTTGGCGCACATGCATGAGATATAGGTCGCTGACATAAGAGCACCGATTTGAATAACAGCTTTGATTGGTTATCTGTCAAACGTGAAAGACGGATGGTGTTTTTCCTGGCACACAAGCTTCCTACACGCTGCTCGCAGCCCCAACTTCAGCGAATAAACTCCAACCTGCAAACATAGCGTGTGTCATTCTGGCCGGAGGTCTATATTTCCAGGAATTAGCTCGCACCGCCTATCCTTCCTTTTAATGCAAGCCTGCCTAACCGCCTATAAAGACTAACACCATGTATTTACTTGTGTTGGCTCTTCTCCTCGGTGCCGAAAGAGGATCATCAACCTGCGAAAACGTCCGCTCCGCCTCGACTCCGTGTAGCCCCGTCGCGCAGTTCCCGCACTATCATCAACATTTCCCGATGTTAAATGCAAGAATTAGACGCTTCTTCTTATCTTTACAAGGTGGACATGTAACGTAGGTAGGCCTGTGCATGTCCCGTAGGCTGTAGCGGTTCTCAAGTGTCAACACACACCGAGCCGTCATTCAGCAAATCCACACACCCCTCCTCCTCCACCGCCTCCTTTCCCCGGCGGACGGACAGTTGGAGCCAATGGTGGAGCTTCAGTACAGTTACAGTAGAACGAGTTTGCACTTCGTGGCTTTTCGCGGAAAAACCCGAGTGTGGCTTGCTTTTCCTCTCTTGTGTCGGATTAGTAACAACATCCTGTGGCTAATGCAAACATCCGTTTCAGCGCATTTTCCTCTATAATCTAATCTAATCTAGTATAACATAATATAACATACTGTGTATTATATCGACACATCAAGAGATATATCTACTTTTGTAATTTTTGCAAATTTTAAATTTAATTTTTGTAACAAGTCTTGTTCGTTTGATTAAGTGACCTAATATCTAAAATTAATAATATTAATTATAATTTTAAAAAATAGCTTTATTAAAGTTGTAAATAGCTCTAAACTATCAATTGAATTTTTAGATTAAAAATGTTTTTACATCATTGTGGCAGACGTCAGGCACGTTATCTGCTTACTAACTCTCTGGATTGTATGGATATGGAGAAAGGAAAAAAATATCATCCAAAAAATCAAAATACGGGATTAAAATCTAAAAAAAAAAAATCGATTTACTAACTCGAAATTTTAAGATATTTTCTCAATTTAGATTTTCTCACACGTTTGAGTTAATAAGCTGATAATTTAAGACACCTAACTCACAATTTTGACATAATGACTTATTCAGTTGAGACGTATAGTTTTAATATGTTGGTGGCAAGAAATCTTTATTATTTAATTCATGGATTTATTTATTTCAGTGGCATAAGTAAGGTTTTAGTATAGGGTATTGGGGGGGGAAAAGACAGCAGAACTTTACCATCTATGGTGTTAACGGGGTGAAGGGTCAGCAAGCAGCAATAACGAGGATTCACCACTATGTGGAGCTACAAATCAGTGTGAAGGTCTCTTATTGAAAAGATTTTAATCTCAGTCAGTCTTTTACATGATCAGATGCATAAATTCCAGTGGCTGTGAAGACAAACTGCATGATATTTTAACATATGTACAGACAGGTTTTGTTGTCTGCTATCACAGCAGAAACCGCAAGTGTAAAAAATATCACGATTGATGGTTTAATTCCTGCTTCAGCTTTGAGGACTTGGGACTGATCTTAATGTTCAGGATTAACCTGATCAGTAACATCTGCGCTTTTCCTACTGTGATGGCAAGTGAAAACAGTCTTGGTAGGTTTGTCATTAAGTTTATTTATAATGCAACTGAACAGCAAAGATAAAATGTTTATGCTACTGGCTGCACTCAGAAAGAGAAAACTAGAAAATCCTTCACTGATGTTTGGTAATTTTGAGATATTTTGATAAGCCTCTAAGTCACTGTTCTGTGGTGTTGATATACATTGTGATCTACACACTATTTATACTGCCAGTGTGCCAAATTTCTATTCGTAGCCTGGTATTCTAAAACATTCTGCTCAATGTCATCAAAGACTCTGGGAAGTACTCGTGCTGAGGGTGTCACAGCACCCCCTGGCCAACTGTACAGGACCTGTATGTCAATTAAATACTGAAAATGAATAATTAATACTAGAAATAATAGGTTTTTATGTCATTTCCTTCATTATTTTTTAAAATTGTAGTAAATTAGCTCTTAGGTTACTCAGGTTCAGTTGTGTCTGAAGCTGTGAGGTCACCGGACATGCAACCAGGAACCCAGCAGCACAATATAAAGGCTATGCGAAACTGCTTTGTAGATGTCCTCATCAATCCTTGAAAAATAACAAAATCTAGCAGATTATCAGAATCAACAACATACTGCTACAGCCTTAATGGTGACAGTGAAAGCATGTTGGCTGTTTTTATTATCCTTTCTTTATCTAGGACAAAGTCTGATAGCAGTTAAAATATCTTTTTCAAAAAAGACCTGGCCAAGAGAGCAGCATAAGTTACAAAAAATGCAAGTGAAAAAAAAACTTCAACCGATATTCAGCAGACAGACAAGTGAACACAGACGGATCATTATTCCAGGAAACTGGGACAGTGCATTTGTTTCCAAATTTTTTGTATCTAATCTCTTTAGATACTGGCCTGGTGCATTCATAAAGATAACCATAATCCAATAAAAGTAAGAATGTTACAGGGTTGAATGTTTCATTACTTGGTTAGAGAAATAAGATTTATTTCCTAGAAAAAAAAACTGAAAGCAAGTTTCAGCTTGGACACAAGCCTTTCAGTGGGATACATAAACTCAGGTAAGGAACTAACTAGCCTATGAGTCCATAAAGAAATGCAGAGCACAGAGGGCACAACTGTGATGGAGGACACAACAAAGAACACAGGCACAACCCTCTATTCTGAGGGTTTAAATACACAAGAGAGGCCAGCTGTGGGGATGAGAGGCAGTTTGAACACACCTGGAAAGAAACATGACACAATATAACTCATATCAAACTAATGAGGCAAGGAAAACTGAACATGGTGCACATGAGACGAGAGACTAGCAGAATAAAACAGGATGCCTTAACTCTGAGACAGAGACATGGACAAAGACACACAAACTGGACATTGGTAAAGAGACATGACTGACTACACACAAGGGACCGTGGGGAGGACACACAAAGAAGAAACAGGCGAAAGGGAACAATACTAAACAAAGAACTGAGAACTAGAAACATTTGTTACAAGCACTGTTTCTATTGTATAGCACTTTTCAGCATTGAAAAAATGTGCTTTGCAGAACAGGATGTAAAGGTTCACAATGAAAAATATACTGAGAGTAGAAATATAGAGTATAAAACTGTACACACAAATAGAACAAAGTGTAAAGTCTGTCAAAAATAAAATGTTATGGTTAAAGAAAGGCTTTAAACTTAAGTAGGTCAGCCTGGAACCAGTACTGAGGAGAAACCTTGGGTTGTTCTTGTTTTCTTAATCAGTGATGAACAGTAAGATGGTCCCAGCTTCATGGAGGGCTCTTCATAGAGCAACAAACTCTTTTTACCATACTAAATGAAGACCTTCTAAATTAGTGAGACATTATTTTCTCTCCAGCTTACAGTTTATCAGCTTTAAGGTGTGCATTTGAGAGTTATACCAAGTAGGCAAGCACTTGTTATTTGACTTTGAAAAAGAAAGCGTGAAATAACAAATTTGACGCTTTCTTTTTCAGAGGAAACACAGTATCCAGTTTCATATGCAATAAGTATGTAACACTATTAATATGATAACCTACCTCTGTGGAAGTAGAGGTTGTGTTGCTGTTCTGCAATGTATTGACACATAGTATTTTGGAAAGTAACAGTGAAGGAATTTTAGCCTGCAATTTCCCTGACTGGGCACATCCAATTCTGAGCACTTGTTTCTGATAAAAGATCTTCAGTTCTTTTCAAAAGTTACAGAAAGCGTATCATTTCCCCACGCATATCTCAGCTGAAAGCTTTTTTAATAAAGTCAAGGTCTTCGCAAAGTAATTAAGATTTTTTTTGTCCTTAAAGATTAAAAATGTTGTGAAACATAAAAGGTACTTTGTCCGCTTTAGCACATTAAAGGATAAGAACAAAATGAGGCCTCGTTCATTTCTCTCCAGCATCTCACAATGGGGGCTACAAGAGGTGGAAGGGGTCTTTAATAAATACACATCTGAGCTTAAAAAAATCTGTGCAAACTGCAAGGTCACAGATGGCCAGTTAGAAAGCTTGCTAAAAAACAAGAAAATTGTAGTGCAGGAAGGGAAAAAAAGAGTAAAAAGAGGGGGTGGGGGGAGGCCATGAAGGCAGAGAATGATGAGGGGTGTAGATGAGGAGGAGAGAGCCAGAGAAAAAGCTTTGACTGAGAACAGTTGAGAGCACAAGTGAGAGCAGCCATAGTGGAAACAAAGTACTTCAGACTTGAGACGCCCACCAGCATTGAGCAGGTACTGTAGACCCATTTCAGTATTTTCTTTTTTTTACTTTATAGCTCCATGTTTTACTTTTAGAGGTTTAGTCATAAATATTAACTGCATTACAAATATTCTCTGAGTTTTATAATTAATTTTATAAACTGACCAGACTGAAAATCAGTCAGCTTTTTGTCTGTTTTGGTCCCTTGGCTTTCTTCCAAGTACAAATGTGTTTGCAGGACTGGACATTGCAGATGTATGAGTATACTCAAGAGCATTCATGAGCTGTAAACTTAGGCAAACTACATCCCAGTGCCTCGAATCCAGCCAACGAACTTTATTTTGTGTGTCACCACACTTTTGTCTTTCTCTCTTTTGATACAGTGAAATGCCAAATCAGAGTCTCACTGTCATCCTTGGTACCGCTGCAGAGCCTCTTTGCTTTTTTCATTAATCAGAAATTACAACCAAATTCAGTAACAAGTTCTGAAAGATATTAGACAGGAATATTTTAAATATATCAATCAGTATGTTTATAGTTGTAAAGTGACCAGTGACCATATTTATTCTTTTCATTTCTTTTCACAGAGATGACCTCATTTTGCAGGAACCTGGTGGCACTTGTCTTTCTTGTCTTGCCTCCCATGCATTCCCATTTCTTCACCAATGCTGCGTCTGCTTCCCCACCCATCACTCGTCCACAGATCATACACATGACTGACATGGGCTCAGAAGGCCAGGATGATTATGACTTTAATAAGGAGGAATATGACACAATCACAGCTCCTCCTAGGATGGTGTCCTTCCCAAAGATGGACCTAGAACCTCTGCTCTGTGAGTACGACCCCTGCTCGGAGAACCAGGTTCCCTGTGTTGCACTTTCAGAGCAAATTGGGTGCCTCTGCCCTGGGATGAGTGGAGCTAATGTGCGTCCTCATCCACCACGTATCCAAGCGCTGGTGCCAGTCAGTGCGGGGAGTGACAGAGGGGAAATACAGGTGCAGTGTTGTGCTCCATCTTCAGTGGTATCTGAGTACAGAATAGTCGTCGAGGGAAGGGACAGTGAAGTCCCAAAGTTTGGGGATGCGTCACGGCGGGGTTTGGTCAGATCTTTGGAAGTGGGAACTAAAGTGTGTGTGGTGGCAGTGAACAACGCAGGAAGCAGCGATCCTTCAGAGTTTTCATGTAAGCGGTATGAATGTCGTCAATCTCCTGTCCTCACAGTGATGGCCTGGATTATAGGAGGTTTATTCGCTCTCCCTTTACTGGTTGTTATAGGGACTCTGATCTGTGGGACATATGAGAAGTTTCGAAAAGGAAAGAGAGACTCTACTGATGAACTTACTAAAGTACAGTTTGAACACTGCAGTTCTGTAGTGGTGTAATCAGTGACTGTAGAATTTAAATGTTATTTCAATTCCCTCAAAGAACGTGTAAATACGATTATAACAATGTACATGTAAAACGTAACGAGAACAAATAGTTTATAGTGCTCTTTTGCAGTCACCATGATTTTATTTGCCGGCAAATTAACCTCTGTAGATTGTTTATTTTTTAATATATCAGAAACAGAATGTAAAGTAAATATTATTTTTAGGAGACTGATTGATTGTTTTTGTAATAAAATGGTTTAAATAGGAACTATGTTTGTGTCAACTTGATCTTTTTTGCGACCATTAAAAGGTTTGTGCTCACTGCATATGATCCTTTATGCATATCACACTCGTAATTTTACTCGCACAAAACAGTTAAACGTAAAATATTTAAACCACATACTTTACTCTGTGAAAAAATATTCAACATATGCATTTATTTAAATACCTTTTACTTCCTTTTACTTTGAAGAGTGACAAATTGATTTGTTTGGCTAAGCGATGAAGTCTCGCCGACTAAGCCCCGCCCTTCAACGGTATGCGAGCCAATGAGACAGCACCAAACAAATGTATCAGGAAGAAGATCCAGTATTGTTATACCGTTTGTGATTGTCGATGACTTTCATATTTCTAATTTTATCCAACAACCAGTATGGCGAACACAGGTGAGTCTTTTTAAGCCCACTCTTACAGATACGGTTAACGTATGTGAACTATAGAAGGCTACTGTCTGAATTTGTTGAATGAACTGAAACACGTCAAACGTAATGAGTAAAAGACGACTATTTTTAATTGTGACAACCCAAAACTACACCAGCTTAAGAAGTATTACCGTGTTTTCATAAAAAAAAATATTTATATGTTTTCATACACTTTGGGGTCACTTTGGTGAACTGTTTCCATAGGCTGTATTTCTCTTTCTAATATTTACAGAAAGGAAAAATTGTAGCATGACTCAGCAAACAGTAAAGAGATTAAAGTGGAGGCACCAGTCTCCTTGAGGATTGTACTCGGTTACTCGAGCAACAAACAACAAACTGATAATTATCTGCATACCATAACCTGTTGCATCAGTCCAGTGTACCTTTAGTCATATCTTACAGTCTAACACTCTTCACACGATCTGATAAAAGCAAGTACGCCTGCCTTTATGGAAAATCTGCCTGTAAGGAATGTACTATGAAAGTGGAGTTTGATGTCAAGTTCTGCTTTTAGGGAGTCTTTAAAGGTTTTTGGGTTTTTTTTCTGCTTGAACTAGAAGCCAAATTGAGAAACTAATTACAATATGTGGCAGCTTAGTCTGGCGTGTTCTTCTTTTGATATCTGAACTCAATACTCTGTTTATGTCACGGCCTTTTATGTTCCAAACACCAAAAAAGTCCAAGAAAAGGTGGGTGGCAACGGGAGGTTTGTTTTAGAACACACTTCTGATTTCATTGTTTAAAATTAAATGGCATTTATTTCGTGGAAAATTATTAACAAAAATCAACCAAATAAATTCTTAAAACTTAAAATTAAATTAAAGTTAACTTAAATTGCTTTAACAACTTCAAAAGTGGTCAAAAAAACCTTTTTTTTAAAAAACCCTCCTGACATTTGACTAACAAAAAACATCTTTACCACACCCCTCCAGGGTGCTCTTAATCCCTTGATTAATGGGAGGGTCCATAGGCTAATAAACCAATCACTTTCCAAAAATAAAATTAATTACGAATTTACATAACAAAAACTAGGTCTGCATATTCTTACAACTTTAAAGAAAAAGAAAAATTCAACCTGCTGTTACATTACCATTCGAATGTAGCAGCAGAAATTAAGACCAGGCAATGTTTCTGCAATCTTCTATTTTCCAAATACGCTGCCATGTCATTGGCTGATTAAGTATTTCAGAGGATAAACAGCTGAGCAGGTGTACCTAACAAAATAGCATGAGCATGTACATGTAATTATGATGTACAGGTTGTTGTAGCACTAACAACAGAGCCAAGATAGTGTTTGGATCACTACATGACGCTCTACATATGTCATGTTAGCATTGATATCTGTGCGGTTAGCATTGGTACATCCTTCCTTGTCAGTGTGTTTGCATGGACCTTTTTGGGCAGTTAGAGCAGGTGTCATATTTCATCTGACCCTTCACATGAACAGCAATTTGTTTTCTTTGACGAGGATCATCAATAATGCATTCTTGTGTCAGGATGATTTGTCACATGAAACCTGTATTTGAGGAGTAATTGGTGTAGTTTTATTTAATCTGATGAAAGGTTATCATACTGTTTCTTGTATTTCCTCCTATGTTTTCAGGTACCAAGGAAATCTCCTATGAGGAATTGAAGGCTCTTGTGGGAAAGAGCCCGAATCTCATTCTGATTGATGTCCGCAGTGAAGAGGAGGTGGCAAAAGGACATATTCCAGGATCCATTAATATTCCACGTCTGTCAAGTTTGTTTTATTTAGCATTTTGCGCATATATATATATATATATATATACATACACACACACACACACAGATCTTTTGCATGTGTGCTGTGGTGAATGTGGTTTATCAGGTTCTGGTAGTTATGTACTTGTTCATGTTTTCTATCTTTGTCTCTTTTTTCATTCCTCTAGTTAATACAGTAGAGGGCGCTCTTAAAATGAATCCAGATGAATTCAAGGTTAGGTACGGAGTAACAAAGCCACTGCTGGATGCACCAGAGCTGGTTTTTCACTGCCAGATTGGCAAGCGAGGGGCAATGGCTACCACCAAGGCTCATCAGCTAGGATACGTGAAGTAAATAAGTCACTACCTATACAACAAAATACACATATATACATATATACATACATACATGCATACACAAGGCCCAACAAAAACTCCAAGTGTCCTTTAATTAAACAAAGTCAAGTTCTTTTTTATGAAGACATTTTTTTCATATTATTGAAAAAGTGCTGCTTTTTACTGCATTTACTTGACGTAATGAAGACAGTTTTCATCTTTTATGTCTCTGTTCTCTGTTTCAGTGCACGTAATTATGCTGGTGCATACAGCGAGTGGTCGAAGAAAGAAGGAAAATGATGCTAAAGGAGAGTTTCATATTTATTTATGAAAACAGGAAGATTAAAATAAATATTGGTATTTTTCAGACTGTACACTGAATTTTATATTAATGAATAAATACATATAAATAAATAAACTTTTGTGTCATGCTGTAAGACCATGAAAATATTGGAAGTTCATAAAACATGTGACAACATCCTTGATATTCCTGAGGTATTTTAACAATCACTAGTTTGCTCAAGGTTTATAAAGGAGCTCTAGCTTTTTTCTAGTGAAGCAGTGTGACATCTTTTTAAATGTTTTACACGTGTGAATTTAGAGTGCATAGCTCAAAAAGACCTAACAAGTCTCTGATTCTTAGCTTTGTACCACACAACTTCTTGTAGTGTATGAAATTAATGTGCATGGACATTAAAAAGTGTCGAAATGATGCCTTCTCTTCCCCCTCTTACTGCTTTCACACTGGTAATAATGAAGTCTCATATTTGTTCCAGCAGCAGCGTTAGAGCTATAACACTTCCCACATCACGACCTTAACTTTCTTTGTGATTGTGGGACCTAACTAGGAATTTTTACTCCCTTATTAAAATAAAAAAGAAAGAAGGAAACATAAGTTATATATGTAAGCTGTAAACTGTCGGTTAAATTTTGTAAAATTTGTTGTTTATATCAAAAAAACAAAAGTATTTAAAAAATGTAGTTTGTATAGTGTTTCTACCTTAAAATGTTTTTTTCCCTGAAATATGTCAATTTAAATTTCAAGTTGTTTTATAGTTTTGGGTTATTTTCTCAGAATTTTTACCTTGGTACATTTAAATTTTGAGATAATAACCAATAATTTATAACTTACAGATGACTATAAATGTTTATTTTATCTCATTTTCCTTTATCATTTCTTTTTTTTTTTTAGTGGCAGAAAAATATTTATTTTTCCAAACATAAGTGATTGGAAAAGAAAAGGTGGGGAAAAAGAAGAAAGATTTAATAATGAGCATTCACCACTAAGAGGAGCTACAACTCAGTGTAAAGGTCTCAAAGCAGAAACCATCGGTAGAAATGTTTATGCTGTTGGCTACTATCCAGACAGTGTAAATGAGAGGTTCCCACATTGCCTTTTGGTAGTTTTGGGATGTTTTGATAATAATCTCTCAGCCACTACTACATGATTCACAGTCTGGTATTTTCAAGAATTCTGCTCCTCATCAGGCATGTGAGGGTGTCCCAGCACCTCCTGGCAAATATTAAAGGATATGTATGTCAATCAGCCACTGAAAAATATATAATAAATACCACCAATCATAAGTCTGTGTCATTTCCAGTGTTATGTTTTTTGTTCTATTTAATTACATTCCATTCTATATTCTTTCATTTTTAATAGTGAATAAAGTGTCTCGCAGTGTGATCAACAGACTTGCAAACAGGAGCCAGGCTGCAGAAGAAAAAAAGTGCTTTTCACATTTCTTATAGCAGCATCTGGCAGATTATCAGAATCAACAAGCTGCTCTATTGGTAGTAATGATGACAGCGAAAGCATGTTTGCTATTTTTACTATCCTTGATTTATTATCATTTATTAATTTATTATACAGGTAAAAGTTTCATCGCGATTAAAAGTTCCAATCCAGGTATTCAGCACAGACTAATGAACACAAACCACATATGTAATGCAGATCATTACAAGAGCAGCTTTAAAAATATAGTCACACTGACCAAGAGACCTATTCTATTGCTCCAATAAGATGAACTTAAAGTCTCCCCTGTCGTAATCACTACAGCTCCTTCTGTAGATTATTCCAAGAAACAGGGACCCAGGTCTTTCCAAGTAAATTTTAATTTGCACATTCTGTTCTATAGTGATACCTAAATACTTGGATTTGCATCCATTTAACACTAGCTAAAGTTAAATAAGACTTAATAACATCATAGGAAGACTGCAGAAATTCAAGCATTTGTACTACTGATGGAGATGAACAATAGATAATTGTTTCATGCGCATTAAAATCGAGTGCAGTGTTTGATAAATTATCACAAAGGTTATTTGTATGTCCATGATATGCCACAAATATCCTGGACATAATAATGTTTAGGTTCCCCTGATAAAGAGTAAGGTGCAGCTTTTTCTTTGCCTGCTTTAATGGTATTTTTTAAATGTACATTTTACATCTATATGGTTCTTATTAAACTTTATTGCTATGGATTCTCTATTATCAGCACATTTTATGTTGAGATTTCACATCATGTGACACATTTGTTGATATGTTCAAAGAAAATATGCAGTTTATTAGTTTGCATCATTAAAAGGCCAAAAAGGTTCTCTTTCCCTTTTCTGAGAACAATTAAGACTTTAATAATCAAAGAAAAAAAAGAGGAAACGTGTTTGGAGCAACTCTTCTTCGGGTATGGTCCAAAAATATTAAAAGTTTGTGAAGTGACTCGTTTCATTGCTTCCTTTATTAAATCCCTTAGCACATTACACACTGGGAGCATCTTTTATGAAATGAGAGGAGACAAAGTAGTCCCATATATCACTGAAATAAATCTTTCAATTATTCATGAACCACAATAGTTTACATTTTCAACAACAGGTTGTTATATGCATAGCTGAACTCTGATCATCAAACTTGCTGATGGATGAATTTTTTCCACAAACACATATTTATATTAGTGCTGTAAATCTAGATTATGAGTTCTATTAATTCATCAAGGTGAGTTCAAGGTTCTTTATAATTATTTTTTTTTATTGTTTAGGTCTATTGCCTTTAGGATAATGATTGGTTAGGTTTTACTTTGATTGAGCTGGGAGTGATGGATGGGGGTAATTTCACTTCACTTCTTTTACTTTAGTTATCATGGATATCTTAAACAAAGAGGAGGAAATGAGGTAGACTAGATCACATCGTCAGTTCATTTCAGCAATACTGAGTATTCTACTAAGAGCAGCACAAATTAGCAGTTCACCCAGTGAGTGTGCAAGAGGGAGGGGGTGATATAGGTCTACTAACCAAAATAATCCACAACAAGGTAAGTCAGATCAATGAGAAGAGTCTGAACGACATCAAACAATATTTCAGATAGGAAGGATATCTCTTCTGATAGAAATTACTGGGCACTGTGAGAGGGGTCATGAGGAATGAGACTGGAGAACAGGATTCATCCAGAGGAGAGCTGTGTTAGTGCAAGTTATCATCATTAATATTACAAAGAACAGTAATTATTTATCATCAGATTGGATCTTAGTGAAAGTACTGATGCTGTTTTTTTTGTTTTGCATTCAGACATTAATCATACATGTTCACATAGTACAAAACAAAAGCCGCATTTGACAGTTAAATAAAGAAACATCACTCATTGTGTGCGCACTGCTGAGAAAAAGGGAGCCCGGTTCAGTTAGTTTCTAGTTTGTTTCATGAAAGTACCAGTATTATTGGGAAACAGACATAATTGGGCTTGACTCAACTTTCAGCCATCCATCCAACGTTCCAATCACCTACTGATTCTGATAACATCTCCGCCTCTCATTTCAAATTAAAAAACACTGCTAGCAGGACAGAACCACAACAGGCTTTCACCTGGCCTATCTATCTTAAATCCAGTAGCCTTTTAATGCTAAAAGAAGGCTTTGTGCTGCAACAAACTCTAAATCTGGCCCTCTTTGTTTCTTCTTCTTTAAAATTCCGACCTTTGAAGGTAAAACCGTTGTCTTTTACATGACCTGCATATAACAAGAAGTTAACAACATGTTGTGAATTAAGATGCTCGTTTTGCATTTCATTGTAGTTTTGACACTGCAGGCATCTTGAATTACATTGTTAAGGAGACTAGTTTGGATTCTCATTGCATCACTCTTCTCTTTATCTGAGTCTTCATGACATATTGACCTTGTTGACATTTTTATCAAGGCCAAGGAAAGGCGGGTAGGATGAAGAAAACGCGAAGGACTTTTAGAATGTAACCTCAGTTTTAGGAAACAGGTGTGGCTGACAGGTCTTATCGGAAACATGCCTGTTGGAACTTGGCTAATGGCTTTTAAAAGGGGCTCTGTGCTAAAATACTTTCCCTTCTCTCCAGCACGCTCTCATCTGCTGGGGAGAAGAGTGGCTGGTTTGGGTTTTGTTTGCTTTTGGTAAACTTCCTTTCCTTCAGATACATTCATCATATACCTGCTTTCTACTGTCAGCAATTCCACGAGCTTAATTTAATAAAATACATGCTTGTTTATTTAAGCCCCCTGTCTGTCTGGTGTCTGTATTTTGTCTGAGATTTGATCCGGTTCATGACACATAAATAATTAAACAAAAAAAGTAAAAAAAAAATTATTTGACAAATTTGGCTTTAATCCACTCAACACAGTGAAAATGGTTTAAAACTAAAAATTCAAAAGACAATAAATGTCCTTAAGACCCTCCAGGGGTTAATAAAATACGCATAGGTATTGTAAGTTCATTGGGGAATCAAATTAATAACAATACTAATTTTTTTTATTTGTATAGCACCATTCAAAATTGAAAAAAGTTATTTACAGAGGGAAAAAAATTAAAAGGTTCATATAAGCCTACATGAAAGTAAAAAAAAAAAAAAAATAGAGCGTAAAATTTTACACACATTCAAGTTTTTTAAGAGAGAGGAAAAAAAAGGGAAAGGGAAAAAGAAAATAGAAATAAAGCTCTCTGTGTGATTTAAAAGGCCAATAAAACAAAACAAATCCAATTCAAATTTATAATTCACTCTATTGTGGCCAGATTTAGGAATGTGGGACCTCATCATCACATAGTACTGCTACATTACACTTCTGTTCCCAATTATCCTCTGGAGGATCACTGGGACTTCACGCTGACTGGGACTGCATTCTGGTTCCACGGCTATTTTAAGCTGAAAGTAGCGGTTCACACAACATCACAGAGTCTGGTAATAACCCTACCACGAGATTCCTTTTGAGTGAAGTGGGAGGTCAAAGGTGATTGGGATTTAGCCAATAGCAGTGCTTCCTGTTTAAACAGAAATAGCTTAAATCCTCAGAGACGTATGGAGAGGGACTGGAGAATGAGTTTGATTAAGTCGCGCCAAATCAATCAGAAACTGAATACGTGAATGGGAAACTAAAGGGATGTTATTTTGATTCAATAAACATATGTTAGAGGAGATTCCCTATTTAATGAATAATTGTTGTTTTACTCAGGAAAATAATCAATAAAATAATTCCATATCAGTAGGGATTTTTTTTAATCACTACTACACCACAAGTTTAAACCATGGAGTTGTCTATGTGGTCATGGCTGTGTGTCACATACAGCAACGTGATCAAACATGTAGGAGGGAAAGAAAGGGGAATGTGCACAGGCAGGCAACTCATTATCTCAAGTAATGTGACTCAATCTTTATGGCTTCCTTTATTCCTCAGGGACCTCTGAACCACAGTTTCTATGAAAAATTTAAAAAAAACAAAAAAAAACAGTCTGGCCTAAAACTGACCGCAGAAAGTAATTTAAAAAGAAAAAGCTTGGCCTCCTTAGTGATGATCTCCACCTTTAACAAAACTGCTGACCTTATCAGTACATAAGGGCATGTTAGAAAAACCAGTGAAGACAAAACAGTGACTATATCAGCTATCAGCTCAGTCTGTGCATAGTTTTCCTTCAGCCACCTGCGTTTGCTTGGTTTTACCTGAGAGAAAAAGCTGAATAAGGAAGTCAAGCCATTCATCCAGGAATTACTCACCTCCCAACGATCACAAGATTTACTGAACATAGTCAGTCACTGACTCTATGCTGTATACTTTTTTGCCTGTAAGTAGTTGTTCCAGAGTTAACAGTGAACATGAAAAAACAGGCAATAAATTTAATCTTTAAAAAAAAATTGGCTGATCAGCTGTAACCTGTTAAAAATAGCAGATACTTGCTTCCATTTCTGTTCTGTCGATTCCGCTTTCCATATTTGACGAAGAGAGGAGCTCCTTCTTTATCTGACGTAATCCTACCCTCACAAGTGTGACCTCACACACACAAATAGCATACAAGCTGATGGAAGGGTCTCTGTGTTGGAGTCTGTCTAGATGTATCGTTGGCTGAGTCGTCGCTTGCAGACCTTTGAAAAAATCTTTATTGTAAGCCACTGTTTCTGTATGTTTCTTTTAATCTGACACTGTGTTCATGCAGAGTGAAATTCTTTGGCTCTCTTTATTGTTAATGTCATAAAACACGATCTTGCTTATTTTAAAATAAAAAAAACAATGGAGCAAAATGCCCACGCTGAGCTGGATGAAGCAAGAAAAAACTTACTGCTGTGCTGAAAATGTGAGAATATTTCTGTAATGAGAGAAGAATCGTTATCACAGATCCTGGACTGTCCTCAAGGATTGACTGGATGTTGAAATGAATGACTTCAACTTGATGAACCACAGAAACCTGTACCAGACAGTTTCAGGGAAACTGTTGATACTTAGCCATTTCTGACGTGGCAAACGGGGGTTCAGACAGGGGAAGAAATGGTGGTTTCACGTAGCCAAAACAACGTGAAGACAGAATATACATATGGGGGACGACTTAAGGAGACCTTTCTAAATATGCTCTTTCCTACTGAATTTACAGTAGCTCTTCCTGAATTTTCTACTCAGTTATGACACATAAATGATACATGTTATATTCATGCTTGGTTGACTGACTAAACACAGGAGTGCAAGGAGAAAAGCTACGCTGCCTTGTTCAGAGACATAATCTGCATTTATTGCTAATGAGCAATAAATCAAGTCATTTTAAAACCAGGTCTTAGCACTTGGCTTTGAAGAACCGCTGAAATAGTTCTTCAGTGTCTTAAATAACCCCAGGATCAGCAGTCATGTAACCACTGAAAAGCTTTGCTAACTTTTTCCCCAAATAAGATATTAAGAACCGGAAGTTCTCCCAGTATCAAGATTGTCCCTTAAAATGTCTTTGGATAAACATTAAAATACAGCTGTGACAGCAGGGAACGTTTCACAGGTCTTCATTCGAAAATTAAAGTACTCGGAAATGGAAAGTTTTCCATTTTGACATGACTAACATGATTACAGTTAATCCCGAGGACGTGAATGCGTTCATCAAATGTTTGCTTCATCCAGTAAGCACTGAGATACTACTTAAGGGTAATACCACGCATATCAAGTGACCAAAGATGTGGAATAGATGACATTTCAGAAATAATCGATATCTGACGACTCCTGGGAACCTTCATTAGGTCTAAACTGAGAAGTCATATCTGTTTCACTTGACCTGTTTGAAAGTCTGAGCTTTTCAATTCAGCTTTTTAATCCTTCATCGCAGCCTTTGAACAAGGCTGTGCTGGGGAGAAAAGAACATTTGGATTCAATATTTCTTCTGCATGATAATAAAACCAAGATGCGCAACACTGTTTCATTTCCCACAACAGGCACAACCACTTGTGAAGCGCCTCTGCTCTTCTCTGAAAATGTGTTACAGAATTTCCTAACTGATGACTCAGCTAGACTCCTTTTTAACAAGCACATAGAGAGTCAAGGTCTTAAATGTGATAGTGAAGAATTTTTAAAGGTAATTAGGAGAAAGACTGTAGATGTTATGAAAGATGAAAGGCTACACCTCACTTTCAACCCTTTAGAGTTATGCGGGTCTAAATCTAAGTTTTTGTGCACAGCATACCTTTTCCCAGTGTGGATTCATATTATGTTATTTTGTGTATTCTTAAAGCTCCAACTTCAGCTTCTTCTTTTTGAGAGTTAAAGTTATAAGCAACCTGGCCCAGTAACTATGTTGTTCCACTTTGAATGACTGCATGTTTAGGTTCTTTTCTATTGTATTTTTAACTGGACAGATTTATAGCTTTCTTCAATCGTTTTGCCCTCATATGTAAACTCATACTCACTAAAACCTTAACAGATTTGCCTTCAAATCTTCTCATATTTAAACGAAATAATCATTCTAAGAAAATTCAAAGGCAGTTATGGCTTTTTAAACTCATTGTATACTTTTTGTTTTACACACAAAGAAGCCAATCATCATCCTCCCAAACAAAGAACTGTAATGTTGTATAAGACACTCAGCGTGACTCTACTGACTAAAAACGGCCAAAGATCTTAGGAATTGTTTCTGAAATGAAGGATTCAGAGATGTCAGTGATATGAGTTGAGTGAATCTTTAACGATAAAAGGAGGCTCCTGCGCTGGTACTTTTCCTCTATTCTGTGCCACAGTGGCATTTGGAACAAGAAAGAAAAAATGTGTACTCTGCCAGCTTTATCCCATAAAAGGGTAAAAACAAAACAAACCTCCGTCGTTCCTCTCCAATGTCTCACAATGAGGGGTTACAAGAGATGCAGGACAACTTTAATAAATACACCCAAGCATTCCTCACCCCCCTCCTGACTCTGAGAAGCACAAATAAACACGTAGTTAGGTGACCTTATGTGCTGTCCCCTTCCATAATAACACCTGCATATAACATGGAAAAACAGACAGCTACACCTACAGATTGTGAAAAACACTCCGAGCAACAAGCACAAGCCTGTCTCCCGCTGTTACTTAGCAAATTAATATGCTGAGCAGCACACAGACACATGGCGACTCTCCCCCTCTCCCTCCTAACGCACATTCAAACACAAATTCCAGACACGGATTAACAAAATAAAAGAGCACTGCTGGTCAGTTGGAAGAAAAACGAATGGGAAGAAGTGAAAAAAGAGTAAAAAGAGGAGGTGGGGGGAGGCCCAGAAGGGAGAGAATGATGTGGGGGTGTAGATGAGGAGGAGGAGAGAGTCTGAGAGAAACAGCTTAAGACTGAGAACAGTCGGGAGCACACGGTGAGAGCAGCCACAGTGGAAACAAAGAACTTCAGACTTGAGACTTGACACATCCATCAGCATTAAGCAGGTACTGTAGACCCATTTCAGTATTTTCTTTGCTCCATGTTTTATTTTTAGAGGTTTAGTCATAAGTATTATTGTTTAACAGCATGAGAAATGTTTTCTGACTGTTATGAATAATTTTGTAAACTGACCAGAATGAAAGCCAGCCGGCTTTTTCTACATTTTGGGTTCCCACAAAACTCCCCTGGCTTTCTGCTAGGTAACAATGGTAGTGCTGATGGGGTAGTTGTACTTGTCTTCCCGCACTCAGTATTTATTTATCTATCCGTGTTTACAGGACAGGACACTGCAGATGTTTGAGTGTACACAAGAGCATTTATGAGCTGTAAACCAAGGCAAACAGCATCCTGGTGCCTCGAATCCAGCCAAAGAATTTTATTTTATGTATTACCAGACTTAAAAAACGCTTTTATCTTTCTCTTCTTTTATATATTACCCTCCATAATGTTTGGGACAAGGATGCATTTTTCTCTGCTTGCCAGTGCCACTCTTTCCATCCATCCATTTATCCATCCATCCATCCAGCCAGCCAGCCATTCTCTTCCACTTATCTTATCAAAGTCGGACATTGGTCCATTAGCGTAGGGATACGTTACTTATACTTGCTTCTACAGAGTCTGTAGTTGCTATTGTTCAACAACAGGAAAAAGCTAAAGGTATTATGAGAAGAATAAAACAGTTAAAGACATCAGCTCTGTAATCACAAAGGGACGATTAACCCAACGAAGACCACTGCTGTGGACAAAAGAACCCTCACTATGGTAAAGAAACAGATCTTTGGGGGCAGGTATGTGTTTGTGTTTGTCAGCGACTTCGAAGTCTTCATGAACAGAATACAGAAGCAAGATGCAAACCACTAGATGGCCACAAAAACAGGATGGCCAGACTACAGTTTAAATCTAAAAAGTACTTAAACGAGCCTGCAGAATTCTGAAAAATAAGGCGTCATGGACAGACGAGAACAAGATTAAGCTGTATCAGAGTAAGAGCGAGATCAAAGTGTGGAGGCAAAGAAGAACTGCCCAAGATCTAAAGCTTGTTTTTTAAAAATGGTGGTGAGGATGTTATGGCTACCACAGGTGCTAGCAAGCTTATCTCCTCTGACGATATGACTGCTGAGGGCAGTTGCACAATGAATTCTGACGTGCATAGAAACCTATCTGTTATCCTGTTATCTAGACCGCAAGTCATCCTGCAACGGGATAGTAATACCAAGCATACTGCTAAGGTAACTTAAGTGTCTCAAAGCTAAAAAATAATATTAATAATTATTTTTTTATGTTCCCTCCATTACTTTTCTCCACACCTGATGGCTCTCTGAAAAGAGAGGGACTGATTATATCTGAACTCCAAAGTATTACACCGAAGAGCAGAGGAGAACTGAAAGAAAAATGTGTCTTTGTATCAAACAGCGTGGAGTTGTTTTAACAGTTAAGATGTTAACAGTTACTGTTCATCTTAACAGTACGTGTTAAGGTGCCAAAATGGAGAACAAATCTTAAAGTTTCACTATTTCACCACTGCAGAACTATTAATTGGAAATTTCAACCAAATTCAGTAACTAGCAGTGTTGGGTTAAGTTACTTTGAAAAAGTAATTCATTATAGTTACAAGTTATTTCTTCAAAAAAGTAACTGAGTTAGTAACTGAGTTGCAAGATTCTAAAAGTAATCAATTACTAGGAAAAGTAACTATTGCATTACTTAAAAAGTTTAACCCTCTGGGGTCCAGGGTATAATTAGCCTTTTTTTTTTCACCTTTAAAAACTATTTACTTTGCCTTGTTTGGTATCATTCTTTTCAGCACAACCTCACGTGTCTGAATTTGCAGGATTTTTTTTATTTTGATAAACTGTTTTAACACAATTGATCTAAAGTCAGACAAAAAAACATACAATCGAGTAGAAAAAGTTATATTTTTTACTGTAACAACCACAAACATGTTTATTGAATCATATTTCATAACTTTAAATGCAAATATAAATTGTCAGTCTTAAAATCCTATGCACAAGGTTTGCAAACACCAGTTATTTGCATTTACCTTTTACCTTGTTTTAGTTTTTTTAAAATAACCATTTCAAACTATTTACATAACAATCAGGTGTTCTGCACTAAATAAGATGCCACACAAATTATTTGTGCCACTCAAAATGCAATGCTGTTACTTGTAACGCCGTTATTCCCATCACTGGTAACTAGTTCCTTTTTTTTGCTACAGTGACTGTTGCTTCAGTGCGTTTCTTGTGTAATTTACTTCATCATAACTAAAGGAAATTACAGGTTAATGAACAAGCTGTGGTTAGGTTGCATCAATCAGTCTATTTATGGTTGTAAAGTGACCAGTGACCATATTTATTCTTGTCATTTCTTTTCACAGAGATGACCTCACTTTGCAGGAACCTGGTGGCACTTCTCTTTTTTGTCTTGCCTCCCATGCATTCCCATTTCTTCACCAATGCTGCGTCTGCTTCCCCACCCATCACCCATCCACAGATCATACGCGTGCCTGACATGGGCTCAGAAGGCCAGGATGATTATGACCTTATTGAATACGACACCACCACAGCTCCTACTAGGGTGGTGAACGTCCCAAAGATACACCAGAAAAAACAGCTCTGCGAGTACGACCCCTGCTCGGAGAACCAGGTTCCCTGTGTTACACTTTCAGAGCAAACTGGGTGCCTCTGCCCTGGGATGAGTGGAGCTAATGTGCGTCCTCACTCACCACGTATCCGAGCGCTGGTTCCAGTCAGTGAGGGGAGTGACAGAGGGAAAATACAGGTGCAGTGGTGTGCTCCATCTTCAGTGGTATCTGAGTACAGAATAGTCATCGAGGGAAGGGACAGTGAAGTCCCAAAGTTTGGGGATGCGTCACGGCGGGGTTTGGTCAGATCTTTGGAAGTGGGAACTAAAGTGTGTGTGTTGGCAGTGAACAAAGCAGGAAGCAGCGATCCTTCAGAGTTTTCATGTAAGCGGTATGAATTTCTTGAATCTTCTGACCACACACTGATGGCCTGGATCATAGGAGGAGGAGTCGCTCTCCTTTTACTGGTTGTAATAGCAGCTCTGATCTGTGGGAAGTATAAGAAGTTTCGAAAGGGAAAGAGAGACTCTACTGATGGACTTACTAAAGTACACGTGGAACACTGTGATCTGGACAAATGCAGTTCTGTAGTGGTGTAATCAGTGACTGTAGAATTTAAACATTATTTAAACTCCTTCTTTAAGGAATGTGTAAATATGAGTGAATATGACTGTAAAGTTGAGGAATAATGTTAACAAATCATTTATTATGCTCTTTTGCAGCCACCACAGTTTTATTTGCTGGCAAATTAACCTCTGTAGATCTGTGATATTTTTTTAATCTATCAAAGACAGAATGTAAAGTAAATGTTATTTTTTTAGATAGACACTGCTGAGTGCTTTTTAAAAAATAAAATCATTTAAATGGGAACTCTATATGTTAACCTCTTTTTTTTTAGTTTCCACTTAAAGGTTGGGTTCACTTCATTCTAATAATGCGATTGTGTCTGCACTATAAGAACTGAGACTGGTTTACTTTTGATCCTTTAGGCATGTCACACTCATAATTTTTACTTGCACAAAACATTTGTAAAAAATATTTAAGCCACTAACTATACACTGTAAACCAGGCTTTTGCACAGTCATTAAACACCTCCTCTAGCTTTTACTTGGGAAACAAATGAGTAAGACTTTGATTTGATTGGCTAAGCAGTGAAGTCTCGAGGGCTAAGATCCACCTTTTACCAGTAGGTGAGCCAATGAGGTGCCACCAAACAAATGCATGCAGAAGGTGCATTATTATTCCATTATATATAATTGCTAATGCCATTCATATTTTCAACTTCACCCAACAAAGAGGATGGCGAACACAGGTGAGTCTTTAAGCCCACTCTGCAACTTTGTTAACCAGGTTAACAAACTATAAAATATTTATTGCTGTCTGAATTGAAGCACGTCTAATTTAATGGGTAAGCAATTTGTAAAATAACAATTCGAAACTACAGTAGCTTAAGAAGAAGTAATAGAGTACTTTCATAAAAATCTGAATTATATATTTTTGTAAACTTAAACTTGTTTTGGGGTCCTTCTGTTGAACTGTTTCATTTTCCCACATTTATTTCTCTTACTACTAAATATTTACAAGAAGAAACCTCACTTTGTAGGATAAGAATGACTCAGCAAACAATAAATAGCTCAAACTGGAAGCTTTTAAGTCTCCCTAAGGACTTGATTGTTTTTTCTTACTCGGTTATTCGAGTAAGAAAAAACAATCAGGTTTAATAACCGCTGATAATTATCTGCATATTTTTACAGGCAGTCAGGACAGTGTACCTTTACTCCTATTTTACAGGCTCATATTCATCACACTATATGATAAGAACAAGTCAACATGCGAGTGAAATTATCTTGTAAGGAATATAGCATTAAAGGGGAGCTAAATGTCAGGTTCTTTTTCAGGCCATCTTCTACTTAAACTAAAAGCCAAATTGAGAAACTAATTATTTTAATAGCTGAACTCAACACTCTGTTTATCTTACTGTGTTTAAATAACTAGGACGATTTACATCAGCCACTTTAATAAGTACACCTTGATAGTAAGACCCCCTTTTAGCTTCAGAACTTTCTCAGTTCTTCTTGGTATCGATTCCAGTTGCTATAAATAAGTTTTAGAGAATTTGGACCATGCTGAAATGACTCTTCTATTATTTAATTTTTGGTGAGCCTTGTATGCCGTGTGACAGGTTAATTAAATTTTTGAGATGATGAACAGCTGAGCAGGTGTACCTAACAAAGTGGCTGGGTCATGTACATGTATTTGAATATTATTGCTAGATTGTTGCGGCACTAACAATGAAGCAAAGATACTCTCTGGATCACTACATTACACGTGCCAAATGACATGTAGCCACTGATATCAGTGCGGTTAGCATTAGTACATCCTTCCTTATCAGTGTGTTTGCATGTACCTTTGTACAGGTAAAGCAGGTGTCATATTTCATCTAACCTTTCACATGAACAGTAATTAGTTTCCTTTGGCAAGGATCATCAATAATGCATTTTTGTGTCAGGATGATTTGTCACTTAAACCTGTATCTAAAAGAGAAAGTGGTATAGTTTTACTTAATTTGATGAAACGTTTTTTCTGCCATGTTCAAGGTACCAAGGATATTTCCTATGAGGAATTGAAGGCTCTTGTGGGAAAGAGCCCAAATCTCATTCTGATTGATGTCCGCAGTGAAGAGGAGGTAGCAAAAGGACATATTCCAGGATGCACCAATATCCCACGTGAGATTGTTTTTCAAGTTCTGTACGTTTTCTCTAAGTTTTCATTTGCATATTCATGTTTTATACCTTCGTCTCTTCTTTGATTCCTTCAGTTGATACAGTGGAGACTGCTTTTGCAATGAATCCAGAGGAATTCAAGGCCAAGTATGGCATAAAGAAGCCACAGCTGGATGCACCAGAGCTGGTGTTTTCCTGCCAGACGGGCAGGCGATCAGGACTGGCCATCGGCAAAGTCCAACAGCTGGGATATGTGACGTAAATAATTTATTGCTTATAATACACAATACACACACATACATGGACAAGGCCCATTAAAAAAACTCCAAGTCTTCTTCATTAACACAAAGGCAATAAGTCCTTAAGACTGTAGAGAGCCATCTTTGGTTTTTGTTGTTGTTGTTGTTGTTAAAAATGTGCAGCTTTCTACTGCATGTTTATGATGTAATAATAACAGCTTTTATATTCTGACATCTTTCACCTCTGTTCTCTATTTCAGCGCATGCAATTATACTGGTGGATACAGCGAGTGGTCTAAGAAAGAAGGAAAGTGATTCACGCTAAAGGAGAGTTTCATATGTCTTCATCCAATCAGCAACTGTGAAATTTAGATGTTTTAATCTTCTGGTGATTTTTTTCACACTGTGCAATATTGAATTTTATATTTATGAATAATTACAAAGAAATTAAATTATTACATTTACTTGGAAAGAATTGTGTTGTGTTTGTTCATTTTTAAGGATGAAAAATATTGCAAGATCCCAAAAGATATGATAAATACATGCTTAATGATGTCTTTGCAAACAGAGGTGCACGTAATGAGCCTGATAAACACCACAAAATTACAGCTGTACAGTACAAAGTACCAGTGGTAGAGTGACTTTTATTGCATCATTAATAATTATTTATCATCATAAAATTAAGAGCTTCTGCTAACATTATCAGAGAAAAGCGCCTTGAAAGGTTTTTGCCGCCTTTCTGATTTTTAGTTTTATGCCTCTTTGTCACACTTAAATGTTTCAGATCTGCAAAAACATTTTAACATCAGGCAAAGATAACACTAAAACTAGAACTAAATACACAATACAGCTTTTAAAAGATTTCAATTATTATGGGAAAAAATATCCAAACCAAGAAGGCCCCGTGTGAAGAAGTCATTGTCAGCTCCTTGTTAAATCATGAATTAACTGTGGTTAGCCACAGCCACAGATGATAAACATGGTCACCCACATCGATTAGTCAGTCTAAGGCTTTAAGACTCTAGTGAACCACACTCGTGAACCCAGCCTACCAAAATGACTTGAAGAGTGCATCGATGACTCATGGAGGAGGTCACAAAAGAACCCAGAACAATATCTAAAGAACTGCAAAACATTGGGGAAAATAATCTGTTGACTGATAAGACAAATGTTTAACTTTTTGAAGGGTTTGAGTCCCATTACATCTGACCTAAAACTAACAAACGCAGGATTGCATAAAAAAGAACATAAAACAAACCCTCCAATTTGACTGGGGTAAAATAATTCTGCAAAGAAGAGTAGCCAAAAACTCCTCCCTGGTGATGTGAAAGACTCATTTCCAGTTACTTAATTTTTCTTGCTGCCAAGGACAGAACAACCGCTGAACAGATTTATACTGCACTTATCTTTTTTCACACAGGGCCAGATGGATTTGGATAGCTTTTATCATATATGAAATAATCATTTAAACAGTGTGGTGTATTACTTAGGTTATCTTTTTTTATTACTATTATTTGATTGATGATCTGAAACCGTTAAGTGTAACAAATGTAGGGGAAAAAACGGAGAAATTACAAAGGAGGTGAGTACTTGTCACTGTATATGAACAGTTTTTTATGAAAAATAAAAATAAATAAATAACTTTCTTATGATCTAATATGCCTAAATATATAGACATTTTTACGATCAAATGTAAATGTTCCAAAACATACTTTTTAAACTACTGCCTATTATATGCTTAGATATAAATTAATTAAACTAAATTAAATCCATTAAAACTAAATAGTAAGTTAAAAAACAGTTAGCAATACGATACATACCAATAAAAACCATGTTCAAAACTGGGTAAAAAATATTATTATTATTATTGTTATTATTATTTATTATTATTATTATTATTATTATTACAATGAATATGATGATGATGTCAAATATTTTAAACAACTAATAAATAATAAATAATTTTCAAATTACATACAGATGCTTTCCTGGATTGGTATGAGTCAACAGCCTAATTGGGAACAAAGTTCTGACCCCAGATTAAATTAGGTTAGGTTGCTGATTTAGCACAAAGACAACAACTGAAAATGCTGAAAGAAATGCAACAGGTAATTGTTTAAGTTATAGCTATTCCTGATTCATGGTAGAAAAGAAAATGGATAAAAAGGTTTAGAGATTAATAAAGATGAAAATTACTAGCAAATTAGCAAATTACTAGCTAACGCTAACTAGCAAGTAGCGTTAGCATGCTAAGCTAGGAGTTTGTTTTTTCAAATGGCCTCTCCAGGTGCTGCGTTTGATCATGCTAATGGGAAAGCAAAGGCAAAAGCTGGGCTTAAGGACAGGAGGAGGGCTTTTGTTGCTTTTGTGGACTGACACCGAAGTTTCTACACAAAAGCTGAACTGCACTGGTGAGTCAAAGCAGCTGAGACTGCACCAAATAAAAGAGGCATAACAGGGAGACAAATGAGGATTAAGGTAGGGTTTGATCAAATATTAAAATGACAATGTCCTTGGATAAAAGGGGTTATTTTTTTTATATTTACACACCATGTATTAGAAAAATGCAGTATTTTAATATCTACAGGTCATTTTATCAGGGACACTTAATTCAACTTCTTATTGATGCAAATGTCTGATGGCAATCAAATAGCAGCAGTTGAATTTATTTAGGTAAGTAAACATGGTCACGATGACTATGCTGAAGTTCAAGATGAGCCTCAGGATAAAGAATGAGTTGGTATGATTGTTGATGCCGGCGGGGCGGGTCTGAGTATTTCTGCTGAATTGCTGGTATTTTCTCACACAGTCATCTCTATGGTTTACTGAAAACGGTCCAAAAAAAGGAAAATATGAGGTGAGTGGCAGTTGTCTTGCCCAACCTTGAAGCAGATGGGCTACAGCCACAGTAGACCACACAGGGTGCCAGCTAAGAACAAGAAATTGAGGCTACAAATCACACAGGCTTACTAAAATTAGAAGTAGAAGATTGGAAAAGATGCCTGGTCTGATGAGTCACAGTTTATCCTGCAATACTTGGGTGTTATGGTCACAATTTAGTGTAAACAGCATGAAAGCATGAATCCATCCGGTCTTGTATCATCAGTTCAGGCTGCTGGTGGTTCATTTTTTGTGGGGGGATATTTTCTTGGCACGCTTTGGGATCCTTATTGCCTATCCGGTTGTTCAGTGATGACGCGACGAATCCTACTTCCGGGTCTAAAGTAGTCTGCGTTTAATATGGCTTTTGTGTTGTTAACATGTTTAATGTTATGTATTTTCTTCTATTTGATCTCAAAAAGCTCCTAAAACAGTCAGTGATCACTGCTGACCTCCCTAAAAAGTTGTGCAAATATGTACCCATAACTTGTTTTTCAAAATATTAATAAAAGGGGTGTGTCTCCAAACAGCCATCTCTTTCCTGACAATTCCCTTTGTGCATATTCTCTTACATATGATAAGTCAACATTGAAACACCTGCGGCCTTTAGTCAGGTGCGGCTAATGTATGTACAAAACAGGATTTCCCCTGATTTTAGCTTGTGCGGCTAATATTCAGGTGCGCTTTGTAGTCCGGGAAATACGGTAACTTAAAATAAAACTTCAATGGATTTTTATTGTATCAATTAAAGCTATAAATTATATCATAAATGTTAAGTCTCTACATAGATTAACTTATTCTTCAGGATATGGTGAATAACATTTTATCAATAGATGATTAATTGGTTACCAATAATTTATTACTGAACAATTACTGTTAGTGCCTCCATCTAAATTTACTGCAGCATAAAGATAACTAACAGGAAGCTAGTTGTCCCAGCAGCTCCTGGAACAAAGGCTAATGTTTTGTTGTATTGATCCAGTTAATTGCACAGTTGCAGCGGCTGGCCCCTGGTGTGCAGGGATTCAAATGGAAGCCCTCCAACCTGGTATGTACACACAAATATAGACATATACACATAACTGGAACCTCTGTGCATTACATCGTCTCTTTTCTTGCTACATCAGCCCTTGTCCGTTTGAAAGAGAGCATGTGTCCCTGTGTGTGGCCATGTAATGAGCCTGACCCTGAGGAGCTGAGTGCCTTCACAGATCTGTATGGTTCCCTCAGATTCCTTCTATCTTTTCAGGTAGAAAAACAACCCAGATGAATTCTAAAATGCATTTTTCTTGTTTTTCAGTCGTAACACAAGTAGTGTGAGTCACATGTTTTTTAAAATAACTTGCAATGTACAGGTAAAAGACACAAGACACTGCACTTCAGAGTGGCAAGCCCATCTAGAGGCATTCCTGCGCACATTCACTTTGGCTAATGCCGGGGTATGAACAGATCTGTTTCCCCATCTCGAGTTACATGTTAAGCTTCAAGCAAAAAAAAGTTTACATCTTTCTTATTTTTCATAGATACAAATCCACCTCAAACTCAAAATCAACCAGGAGGCCTCGCTGCGGGAATTTAGGTACGAGTGCATCGATGTATATCATAGCTTCTGTTTTTGAAAGCCTCCCTCTTGTTAGAGCATCTCACAATTAATGACTTTGCTTTTGGTTCATTAAGGATCTCACTTCATAAACAGAATTTAGCTAATTATTTTTGAGTAAGTTTAAAAAGTAACTGCAATATAAAAAAGTTGAAGCAAAAGAGTATTGCCGTAGATCATCGTAACTGCCTCGAGTGGTTTGTCTTGGAGTAAAAACATAAAAACAAGACAAAAGGCTGACTGTGCTAAACCCTCTTGAGTGGAGTCTGGATTGTAAATTAAAAAGGAATGGAAATATCCGTCTCTGTTTTATGAACTGCTGACATAGTCATCTTGCGTTCTTGCAGTGTCAAGGTCAAGAGAAGAGTTGCACTGGCGGACCAACTGTTACTGACCCTGGACGTCACCTGTTCTGCACCGTCAGTAATGCCGCTTTTAAAGGTTTGACCGGAATAAGTGCCTTCTATTGATCCGTCTGATTTTCTCTTCTCCCCTTGAATTTAAAGGCCTCCGTGCTGTGTGAAGAAAGGGTGCTGGTGTGTGAGAGGACACCCTGCTATAGGAGGCAGGTTGCCACTCAGCATCCCACCACAAACCATGGAGCAGGGCCTCTTTGGGGATCTGAGTGTTCAGGTGGTTACACTCCTGACCCCCTGTCTGCTGCCATACCCCAATGTGGCAACAGAACTTACTCACATACAAATATCCTTTTCATGTTTTATCATACATCTGTACCACACAGTCTCATTTCCTGTCATGGTAGGCAAAGGAATTGAATACAAGGGGAAATTCAGACTAGGGCCTGACTCATTTCAGGGGTATTTGGGCATCTGATTTGGATTAGTCTTCCTTGACATGTTTCCATGTGTTGGTATACAACCCCAGTAACATTCCTGTCACTGGGCCCTCTGGCTTCTTTCAAAAACTTCCTGCTGTTCTGGACTGTCAAGAGCTGGGACTATATAGAGTTTACTGCTCTTCTTTCAAAGGTAATCACTGCTGGGAACAGCATGTTCTGATGTTCAGGGTGTATTTTAATTCTTTTTGCTGAGAGGTTTTGATTTCCCAATAAAAAGAGTGTAAAACGAACCTGACGTAGGTCCAAAGTCCGGAACAGTTAATCCTGTCCTTACAGGACATTAAGACATTGAAACAATTAGAACTTGGATCTGTTACCTTTGTTGAAGAAAACTAATTTCAACCACCTGCGTGGGTTTATGAGAGAATGAGCCCAAGCCTGAGGCTGCTAATTAAGACTTTTATGGATCTCATAAGCCCAACATTTGAATGGGAAAGGCAAAACCAAACAGAACAATGGACGCAGAACATATAGCATAAACAAAAGCATTAAGCACTAAAAGAAAATGGACTCTAGAATTTACTTTCTGTCACAACACAGTGGTTGTCCCTGCACTCTAAAAACCTGCCTCATGAGAATGTGGTTCATCTGCAACTAATTTGCACTTGACATTTATTTCCAATACAAGATTTAGTGCTTCAGTCACGCTGCAAAATATTCTCATAGCAGCGATTCCAGTTGTGGATAAAGGGTTTGACCTAACTGTCTGTCTTACCCATGAATTACTGTGCTTTTCTTAAAGTAATATACTTAAAAGTTTGTTTTGTTTTTTTCAGAAGGATTTACATAATTTTTCATGCTAATAGCTTTTGGGATGAGCAGTGTTTCATTTTTGTTTCATTGATATTGTCACAGTGACAGTGCAAAAAGCATGTGGAATGTGAACTGTGTGCAACGTGCAGACTGAATGTTTGACTTGATGGCAGTGCCAGATAAAAAGACAGGACAACCAAAGTTGCTGCAAATCTATCAGGACCTGCTTTGTTGCAAAATATTCAGCAGTTGACAAGACACATCCACAAGACCGCCAGTGCCATGCAAGGAAAAGTCTGTCCCATCAGAGTTACAAAAAGCTTTTAGAGCAATCCATCAAGTTTTTCGGGTTTAAATTTGGACCAAACTGATGGACATACAGACAGCAGCATTATAGTTTCCCAAAATGTATTTTGCAAATTAGTTCTATATGGCATATTTGAACAGATAAGATCATTTGACTCGCAGAGTAATAGTCTTATAAATATTATATGGTTTCTCCTGTCAATGAGTACCTAACAAGCAGGACGCTCTTCTCTAAAAAAGACCAAACTGTCTTCTTGTGTCCAGACAGCAGTCCAGTAAAATGAGCCTAATTTAAGTCTTTATTAAGCATTTAGTCATTTAGATTTTATTTTAAGCAGTAGCAGCAGGTATTTAAAACCTTACCCTAAAGAGAGCTATCAAAAAGAAACACATTAGTCTGGAAGCTACATTTTAAAAAGACTTAACAGTCGCTGTTTTGCACACAAGGCAGACTGGAGCAGTGTGATTAAACGCACTCATGTGGTGATAACAGTCAAAAGGCGGCCCTTTTATCAGAAACTGCTCTTTCACAATAAGTGTCTCCCCCTGTGTATACAATAAATCATAACTACAAACAAAACCGACAGTCTGTATTAATCAGCAGTAGTCTATCCATTCACATTTACACAATGAAACCTGAAAACGCCCCGTAATCTATTCTGCTTCACACTGTCTCTGACTATTTCCATCTTCCATCAACATTTATCTCATTTAAGAAGTTTGATTTGGGATGAAAAGAAACACGTTTGACACGCTATTTTTTAATGCTGACATAAAAGGCTGCAATAAATAAATAAATGCCCTGCCCAACCCAGAGGTGTGTCTTTAATTGCCAGCATGCTAGATACATGTTATGCTGGTTGTAACCCATGTGTGGCTTCATGCGAACACTGTTTTCTTCTTAAAATTCTTATCTCAAGTAACTCCCACTGTATCCATCTTATTATTTTCTTTACTTTGGCATAAATGTTTCAACATCCCCTGCAGATCTTGTGTATAGCGGCGGTACTGTGTACACAGTAGAGAAAGACAGCTGGGATGATCCAGAGCAGGAATCAAGTCTTCCCACAGTGCAGCAGAGTCTCCTGCTTTTCTTCTTCTTACAGCATAGTGACCCCTTCACCTCCCAGCTCACTGATCTTATGGGTGAGGAACCGCAGCGGCATGTACAGTCACAAAACCCTACACTGTAGACAGCCTGCCTTTCAGTTTTCCAATCCAAACATGCAAATTGTTGATCATTCAGCCACCGAGATGTTGATAGAGCTCCACCTGGAGGACATTCTGAACAACAACAGGCAGGCCCTCGTAGCAGCCGTGCAGACTGAGCTGAGGAACACACTGAAATCACAAAATCACAGAAAAAAGGCATGACAAAGACATACACGCACATGCACAAACACACTAAGTGTCCTTCTTCTTTTACTTAAGAGTTTTTAGTCCTGTAATGATAACTATTACACTCCATTATCAGAAAATGAATCAGCAACAGTTTTGATCATTGACAGCTTTTCTCTCTTTTCACTAACTATGGATTGAATTGGTTATGCAATTAAGCATTACCCTATACTGGGGTAGATTGTGATGGTTGTTTTACATTCATTTCTAACAGTTATTGACACCAGAAAAAAAGTAATTGTGTATGTTTGTGTGTATCCTTAAGCAACAAGAGAAGCTGCATGCAGCTGCTGAGGTGATTCTCGGTTCGTCCATGAGTATCGTGAGCAGCAGCAGTAACATGGACTTCAGAAATGCCTGTCTGAGCCGCATGAAGGTGTGGAAAAACTGCTTGTCTCATGGTGTGATGCAGAACCTGAATACTGTATTCAGAGGCGTTGACAACATGTTAGGTTTGTGTTTGTCAGGTACATGACACACATGAGTTGGCAGCCTCGCTCCGTGAATCACTGTGGAGAGTGACATCGTGGAAATTCGTTCCCAAGGCAAAGTGCTTTTCTACTAAGGTGAGTGAGACGCTTTGTTTCCGCCAGCACCACCCAGTTCCTATAGCAGCTCCTCATTACCACTGTACCTCTTACACTGAACCACAATTTGATGCAATGTCATTGTTTTAACAGATGGAAGTACATCCTGAAAACGATGAGCCCACCACAGCAGAAATCTGAGAATCTCTGTGTTTATCTTAAGAGTTCTGTTATGGTTAAAGGCTGCGGAGGCAGCAGAAGAAGGGTTTGAATGTGTTTAAAAAATTTAAAGTGCTGCCAAAAGCAACATCTGTTTAACCCATAATTTATAAGTACAGTTGTTGTTATAGCTTGGTTGCACTGGTTTATTTTTGTAATAATATTCCAAATTGATCTCAGTTTTTTTCTTATCAATGGTTATACCCATAGAAAAATGTCTGTACCATATATCTATTTAGGATGTGAGGTGAAAGAGCCTCTCTTTTTACCTACATCACCATGGTAACCTGGAAAAAAAGCCGTAAAATCAGAGGCAGTGATACCTTTGTATTCGTCACAGATAGCCAGAAAAATGCCCATGAGATCTTTGATGAGTATCTGTTGTTGAGATATCTCCCTAAACTGACAAGACTGAACCCTGAAATAGCCCCAGTTCAGATACTCTTCCGTGAAACATTGGCATTCATCACCAAGAACTGTGCAATCAATACAATCAATTTCACTTTGATCTGGTGGCAAACAAAAGTGATTTTCACATCTTTTGGCTATGCGCCAGTACGTTTGAATATTTAACATTTGTAAAATGTAAAGTTTCAGAGCTCTAACATGCATCCATCCTATTAGAAATAAACAACAGCATTAAAATAATTAACTTGAGTTCAAATGTTTATTTTACCACTTTGTGTGCTAAATGCAAGATTAAAAATTATCTGTTGAATTAATTTCCTGTCTTATTTCTAATAGTTTTGCATTTTACTTGTATTCTTTATAGAATTTGGTCACTATATTATCATTATCTTATATTATTTCTGATAGGAGTAGGTGGCACTCATAGGGATCATTTTATGCAGAAGAAGAGTCATATGAGCAACCTCAACAAGTAATACAATTTGAAATATTATCTAAATTTAGAAAAACAACACATTAATGATCATATAATTAAGGTAAGGCTATAAATCGGTATGGATGCAATTTTGTGCATTCTTATCTGATGTATGCAGTTGTTTAGACCGCATTTGTTTCTAGAGTGCAAATGAGTCTTAATAGATATAAAAACAGACAATAGGTATTATTGCAAAAATGAGTCTGTTTTGTGTAACCTGTTATTGTGTATCGTAACAAGTTCCTAATGTGTGGGTATGTGTGCATGGACAAAAAAATGTTAGTGTGTAGCAGTGTTTATGAGTGTGACAGGTTGTTGTTTTTGCACTGATGATGCACTTTGTAAGGTGAGGGGGTAAAAAGTCCATGGGTTTAAAGAGTCCTTTTTGATACTGGTAGCCCTGTTCCTGCATCTGCTGATGTACATATCTTCAATCAATGATGGGCTGCTGCTGCTGATCTTCTGCAAGGACACAACTGCCCACTCCAGAGACTTTCTGCCAGCAGCAGAGCAGTATCATTAACACACACTGCACACCTGTAAAAAGATCTGAGAACTGTGTTACCCAGACCAGTGCTATCCAATAGTTAAACACACATATGTTATCCAGTGATTCCCAGACAACCATGGAGCAGACAACCAGATGATTAAATAAGTATAAATAGATAGTTTGTTGCCACTTGTCTGACCATTATTCAGATAGAATTCTTGCGTCCTTTGCTTTTAATTGTTATTGGATGATTAAACTGTGGGGCGTTTGCGTTTTTCTGCTTCTGAAGTGGGACACTGAAAAAGTTTGAAAAAAATCTAAGTTACCAGGACAAGCTTTTATTTTTGTGGGACCGCCAACTTCCGTTTATTACTGTTACGAATGTGACGTACATTCCGGCCGCCAACACGAACAGCGCTTTTTCGCGGTAAAATGAAACAGGCATCAGGTTGACCATTATTATTTAGTTTCTGCTGTCTAACAGCGATCCGCCTGTAGGTAGTATTTAGAAGCCGTGTAGTTAAAACAAAACTAGGGTCGGCGGCATTGTCGCGAAGTAAGAGTAAAGCTAACGTTAGCAGCTATCATCACAACATTGGAGCTTTTGACGTTTTCCACAACGTAGTAACTGTGTATCATAAAACCATGTCGCTAGTAACTACAGAGAGCTTAAAGACTGAGCTGGAAATATTCGATATACCCTATCAAGATGATTCCGTCCTCGATAAAAGTAAGTTGCTAACTAAGATGACCGTTTTTCTCATATGGATTGAAGCTTTACACGGGAGAGTGTGTTAGCAAAGAGGCTAAGTGCATTATCACTGTAATCATCGAGGACTCTACCGTACGCAGGATAGCAGTAATGTAGTGTTGTGACATGTTTAAGCTGTTGTCATCAGTCATAATATTTATATACCCATGTGCATGCGATTTTGTTAGTTAAAGCTTTTGACTAAAATAGCATTTTCTTCTTGATAACTTACTTTCACAAGTCAAGTAAATTAGAAATCTGCTTTTTTTTTTTTTTTTGATTTCATTGATACGTCTTTTATAATTACTAAGCCATTTTTAAAGCTCAGGAACAGTAATTATTCACTGCAAGTTGTGTCCCAGAAAATTTATTCACATTGTACTTGCATCTAGTATTTTCTCAGACACTCAGATTAAATCCTAGGTTGTTTTCCCTCATATCTCCTCCATTTCAGTGGTGGAGCAGTGTATTTGTAACAGACTGCATGCACAAGAGATACTGCATGAGTGGGTTGCCTATAGCGTCACAAAACAAGGCGTGAAGCTCACCATGGACACTCTGGAGCAGTTTGAACATGAGGTAACAGGACCACAGATTTGAATATGCATTACAAATTACTTATTAAATATGCAACAATTTAGTCATTCTCTGCTCCTTATAAATGCAGCATGTTTGTCATCTTACAGGTTTTGAACAAGAGGATCAAATCCAGAAAAACCTCCCGAAAGGAAGAAGCATCCAGTAGAATGAGAGACATTAGCATGATTGATGATTTGTATCCTTCACACTGATGCTTGAGCATAAAGACCCGTGTATCTGCACTGCCTGGAGTCAGGTGTTTTCTTTGATTTGTGTCTGCTAATGTTGCTGTTGAGTCATAGACTTTGACAAAATGAATCAGAATAAAAGCTGAGGAAGAGGAGGAGGATCTCTTAGATTCTTACTCTACTCCTGCTAAGGTAACCAAACACTTCTTACTTGTCAGCAGCAGAGCGTTATCTAATCTGAACAAAAGAAATAAAGTTTCGTAACTTTTAAAAAAAATTTATCCATTTATGCTTTAGGTTTTTTTTTGTTGATCTGCCTTTAAAAGCTAAGATAAGCTAGATGTAACTCGTGGGTCTCCCGCAGAGTGAGTTTGAGTCTATGTAGACAGACAAGATCCTAACTGTGTTTGTTCCTGTCGGTACAGGGCTCTCAGAAACGACCTCTGACGACACCAGAGCGTCCTCATTCAAAGAGAACTGCAGCTCTGATGGCCAGCCCGAGCATACTGCTGTCTCCAGCCAGCTTCTCTCCCAAGTACTCTCCACCCCATGCTGCTCTGATTATTTTTGAAAACGTGAAAATTATGCTCTCTGGTTGTGTTAAAGTTTAAAAAGAAAGCTTTTTTTTTTTTTAAAAGATAAACCTTTGTATTTGCATCACTGTCACTTTAAGTGACCTTCTCCCCTTATCTCTTTGGAAGTGCGACACCCTCACAGAAGTACAGCCAGCGGGGAGGAAAGGGAGAGGTGGTGGCCACGTTTGGGGCTGTGCAGGGCACCCGTTGGGTGGGCAGGAAAGATCCAGGTGCAGGCGTCCAAGTTGAGATATTGGAAGGACCGGAAGATTCCCTTAACAGCAGCTACAAATACATGTTCCAGAGGCTGCGAGATGTTCGAAACGGTACATAGCTGCACACACTTGATTAAAGATTTCCTGTATGTTTGGGTGTAAAATCACTAAATAAATATACCCCAGAACATTTGGATAATATTTTTTTTTCTGGGTCTTTCCCAGTGTTGACAGAGAAGATTGAGGAGCTAGGAGAAGGACTCAGGACTCACTTCAGCATTGAGGAGTTCTCCCCTGTCTCTCTGCCTGCCCAGGTACAGAAGAGATGACACCTGTGGAAAACTTTTAAATTAAAGATTCATCCCCACTGCTTAAACAATAAATTATTAAATAATAGTACATTGCTATAAAATGTTACGTTACATCACTGAATTGTTTTCTCTTAAAATCATATATATTGAGGAGTAAAATCAAACCTGCTTATTTGTTTGATTAAAAGTTAACTTCTTTCTTGGGTTTGCGTCTTCTTCCCTCCAGGACAGAATAACTGTGCTAGGACAGATTTGCTGTGACAGTAATGGCAAACTGAATGCACAGTCAGTCCTGCTAGAGGCTGGACCAGAACAAGGCGGTCAGCAAGTACCTGTTGACCTATCGGAGCTTAAAGAGTATTCCCTTTTTCCTGGTCAGGTGAGCTGAATGAAATCGCTTACTTTGACAGATGAAACTAGAAATGGGTATGCCAGTGAGGTCCTTCCTAATGACCAGTCGGTGGTTTCTCCTTTGCCTGTGCACTGAGCTTATGTGCAGCAGGTTATATGGCCACCAAGAGTAACAGAGCATGCCAAGGACATGGGCTTGAGACTGACCCGGTGTCTGACCGAGAGCTCTGACAGTTTTTCCCCCTCATAAAAATAAACTTTCAGAATTATAGGAAACCTTTTATCAGCAGAAGCATGTAGCTTTGTTTTTGCAGCTCTTTCCAACAAACCCACATGTAAGAAAACATTTATCTAAATGCTCCTGTTCTGTTTTTTTTTTAGGTGGTGGTGATGGAGGGTATGAACACTACAGGAAGAAAACTGGTGGCTTCCAAATTCTATGAGGTCGGTTCTAAGTTGTTGGCTTTAACACTTTCTGCCTGTTTGTGAAAACTCTTGTAACGTTGTTGTGCTTTTAGGCTGTTCCTCTGCCGTTCTACAGTTCTGACATGAAAATGGAGACAGATGAGGGTAAGATCTGTCTGATCAATTTTTCAGATTTAGCTTGAACTTAAAGCCATCTTCTTACACTCCACACTCTTCATTTGTTGCAGAGCCACTGAATGTACTGGTGGCCTGTGGACCGTACGCTCCCTCTGACAGTCTGACCTTTGACCCCCTGCTGGACTTAATCAATGTTATTGTCAGGGATCGTCCTGATGTCTGCCTGCTGGTACAGTCTCCCTTGTTGTTCCATCATAAAACAGACACTATCCATGACAGAATTTCCACTAAAGCTCACATACACACTGTCAGGAGTGTATCTATGAGGGAGACAGTCCTCCCATGACTCTGTTTTGTCTGGTTTTCCTATTTCTTGTTTCTCTTCCACAGCTGGGCCCATTTGTGGATTCCAAACATGAACAGATTGAGGTCAGTGGGACAGAGACCGTGTTTTTCTTGTTTTTGAGTGTGCACAATATAAGGGGGAACCTTTCACGTGCATTTTTGCACGTAAATTTTGTTGGGCATCACACACACACAAAAAAGAAACTTAGAGCCTGAGTCAAAAGATCACAATGATAACAATGGGTCAAGTTTCCTCTGTCAAGGCATGTGGTCCAATAGATTTTTCAAAAGGACTACCATTCATAAGGAACAATTATAAGCTCCTGAACAGGACTTTATTTAACGATCAGTCAAAGTAAAATGTAAAGGTTAAAAAATCAAGTCAAAATGCTTTAAAAGGGAAATGTGTGTAGACAAAAACTAATAGGTATCACTTGCTGAATAAATCTTCTGTGTTATCCTTCAAGATATAACACTTAACCCACAAATAAGACTATTACTTTCAGTGTTATTGGGTCTGGAAATAAAAAGCGTACCAATGGATTGACCACAATAACAGATCAATGAAACCGACAGGTGCAGTATAGCAATCACAGAACGTTTTTTGTTTTTGTTTTTCATCAAAAAATACCGTCTACTCGTACACGTTTTGCATAGAAGGATCTAATTTGAGCTTCTATATCCAAATTTGCAGTGTGAATTCATTTTAATCAACATGTTTGTTTGTTTGTTTGTTTGTTTTTCTTTCTTTGTCATCTCCATGTGTTTCTTAAATAGAAAGCCCAGGTGACTGACACTTTTGAGAACATTTTCACCAGATGCATTGAAAGCATTGTGGATGGGACCAGAAGGTATGTGTTGTCTAATCAAAGCTCAGAGTCAGACAGCTATGCATGTGACTTCCTTTGTGATGTTAAATTCAGGATCCATGTGTGACCTTTTCTGCAATTTTCTAAAAGTTACAGGTTTTTTCGCGTTTGTTTTAAATCTGTGCCTTAAGGACATTATAGCTGCAACCCCGCCTGGAACCCTGCGACTTAACCTGCTTGCAATTGCACATGAAATTTGTCTTTCTTGTTTCTGCGTTTAATTACATATATGTCTGCATAAACTATGTCATCACATTATACAAGTAAGTTAAGACAGAGGTCAGTCACACTGTAACGATTCGAGGTTTGTTTGTTCGTTTGGTTGTTTTTTAAACTGTGCTTTCCTCCTGTTCAAATCAGATTTTCTTTACCACAATGAAGCCTCGTGTTTTCTCGTTTTCTTTAATCCAGTGTTGGCTGTCAGCTGGTGTTTGTGCCTTCTCAGAGAGACATCCACCACCATTTCATCTACCCACAGCCTCCGTTCAGCCTGCCCCACCCCAGCAAAGAACAGACCCAGGTTAGACACTGTTGTTGCATGCTGATGAGCACATGCAGCAGATTTCTGAGCACTCGTGGCAAACCTTATTTTAATAGTGTAGCATTGTTTGTCTTTTATATGGTTTTCAGTCCCGGAGATGTCATGCGTAAGTGTCAGGTTATATAATGTTTGTCTTCATGCTTTGCAGCGTGTCACCCTGGTCCCTGACCCCTGCACCCTTCTGATTGACGGGGTGACTATTGGCTTGACATCAACTGACATCCTCATCCACATGGGTGCAGAGGAAATCAGCTGGTGAGTGAGGCTGTTTTCTAATTTGCACCAAATTCTGACATCAAGGTGGCAGATCAGAAACACCAAAGTGAGTTACTGACCTACATTTTTATGCAGATTTATAAAGAACAGGGCTGACCGTTTTCTTAAATTATTCACATGATCATATTTTCCAATGAAGGTCATCGGTGTACATAGTTGAAATTGATGTTTTGCATTGCAGTGGAACCGGCTCAGACAAATTCTCACGTATACTGAAGCACATGCTCACACAGCGGAGGTAAATCCTGAAGGAGTTCAGATCTATTTATTTATTTGAGGTCACGTATTATTAGTGATCGTGTCCATGTTCTCATGTCCAGTTACTACCCACTGTATCCGCCTGCGGACGAGGTAAATATGGATTATGAGAAGTTCCAGAGCTTCGGCCAAATGCCGCTCACCCCCGACATCCTTGTTGTTCCCTCTGAAATGCGCTACTTTGTAAAGGTAAACAACTCGTCTTCCCCTTGACATCCTATATATACACATTTATTGAGGTAATTGATTGCAGGATCATCAGTTATTGCATTGATAATATAAAGTAAAACATGTTTTTGGTTTTTTTTTTAAACACTTGACTATTTTTTTTTATGAGTTTTTACGAGTGTTATGTCATCTAAAATCTCCTCCCATCTTCAGGACGTGGTCGGCTGTGTGTGTGTCAACCCTGGGCGGCTGACCAAAGGCCAGGTGGGCGGGACGTACGGGCGGCTGCTCATCCAGCGCAGCCCTCAGTCAGAAGACGGGAAGAGGGTGAGCCCATGTTTGACTGCTCAGGTGGTGAAAATCTAACAAGAGTGCAGACTTTCACTTCTAATTGTCACCAGAAATGAGCTGGTGTAACCAGGACCAGCTGTGCTACAGGCATGCTGCTGGAAAACCATTTCAAATTATTTTGTATATTGGTTTATTTTTATACCTTGAACATGTTGAAGTGTACCGTGCTCATAACTGATGGATTATCAGTCAAATACAGCAGCAATAATTTCTTTTTCAACAAATTATTGTTGCCCTTTGTACAGCTTTTGTAACATTGTGTCTCTTCCACTTAAGTTTTATTGTTGTCCAGATTTTTTATCTTCCTGTGTCTCTAACAGGAGGAAAAAGTAACACGCTGAAAAATCCTGTTGCTTTTGCAGCTCAAAATGAAAATAATTTTGTGTTTGCAGGGAAGCCTGAGTACAGTCTGTATTCCAGTTTAAGATTGTAACATTCAAAATGCCTTTAATTAAAACAAGAAGAAATAAAACAGTTATTAAATAGCCTGTTGTTTCTGTTTTTAATGCATTATTATAAAACTAATTATAATACTCTGCAGTACTTTATTTTGAATGTGGTTTTGTCTCTTTTAACTTGCACAGCAGTACATTTAATCATAAAAATGATCAAACTCATCAGAGTCATTTGGGTCTTCCGTCTTCGGCTTGTCGTGCTCCACTTGAAAAATTCCCATGTTGTGAAAACTCGCTGGAAAATAAATTGAGCATAAATCAGAAGTCCTGCAGCCTTTCTAATGTTACTGTAAAGACTGGTTATACTGTACCTTTGGGCTTCTCTTCACCTCTCAGATACTTTTCTCTACAAGATATAAGAAAAGTAAGAGGCAGTTTCACATTGTAATTTAAGTCAGTCAGTTAAAAGAGTACTTACTTTTGCTGAGTTTCGTCTTGAGGCGCAAGAAGGTTCTCAATATCCTCTTCATCACTGACTTCGTTTGAGTCGTCATTATCAGATCCTGTTTTACCCTCTTCCTGTTCCTGAGCTGCCTCCTCGGTTATAATCTGTGTAGATCTAAAAACAGGATTACATTCGATTTTTTTTGTGATGATGTCTGTGAGGAATATTTCAATCCTTCACTGTCTTACCTCTTTTCTTGTGGTGTGACGATGCAGTCGTCTGAATCTATCTGATCTTCCTCACTCCCGTGTTCCTCTTCGCTTTCGTCATCCTCCTGTTGATTCAAGTCCTCATCCTCTTCTTCTTCACTGCCTTCACTTCCATCCTCTTCGTCCTGAGAGGAGGCAGCACCCTGTTTTCTGTTCTCAGTGCCTTCGTTCTTCACCCTGATTGACTGTTCTTCACCTCCCTGCTCCTCCATTTCATCACCTGTAGATGTCTCTGCTTCCTCTGTTGCGTCCTTGGCAGAAGCACCATCACCTTGTTTGGTATCACTGTCATCTTTTTCTTTATCTGTTTGACTCTTCTCTTTTTCTTCACCGTCTTCTTTAGCTTCCAGGTTTTCCTCTGTCTTACCTTTAACTTTTTCTCCTGTGCTGCTTTGCTCAGCACTGCTACTGTGCTGCTCTTCTACTTCACTGACATCATCGTTTTTATTCTTTGCACTGTCACTTTCTGATTCCTTCTCCCGCTGGGATCCTGACTCTTTGCATCTGTTTGTTTTCTCTTCATGATTTTGATTCCCTGCTTTTTCACCCTCGTATGCCTCATTCAAACTTCCTGACTCCTCACCAGTGTCCTGACTCTCCGAGTCACCTCCCTTACTCGCAGTCCTTTCCTCTGCCTCCTGAGATTCTGGTGATTGAACAGAAAGCTCCCCACTTCTCCTTCTCCTACTGCTCCTCAGGCTTTTCTCTGAGGAGGCATTGCTTTCTGAACTTTGGGCCACTTTAACTGAGTGAATGTGAATGGCACTCGAATTCCTAGAAAACCTAAAAGATGGAAGAATGGATGAATGAATTTGCCAGTCTAAAACAGCAATAAGTATTAAGAAATAAAGCAAGAGGAGAACACTTGTTTCTGATCTTTTGTGACCTCCTCTACAGCATGTGCCGTTTAACTAATACATATTTTTTAAAACTTAAAAGTTAATTTATATAAAATTAGGAGGTAACAAGAACGTGATGTTTTCTATAAAATGTGGTTTAGTGCTAAGTTGTTAGTGTGACTGCCACACGCCTTTAAATACTATCCCCAGCTTCATGTCCAGCCAGTTTGACCTTTACTGTCATTCCTGTGCTCTCTTTTCCTGCAGCTTCTGTCTGTGCTGTGATCAAAGGCAAGTAATTGCACCAGAAAGATTAGGACACACATAAATCAACTACTTTTTTTTTTTTAAAGGAGACAGGAATGCGCCTATAAATTGAGGGGGGTATTGATGAAGGGTATTCAGAACACATTTAGCAGACTGGTGCAGCATGAAGGGAAGAAACTAAGGGGAGATGATACATCAGTGGGATCCAGTGAATTCAAAGTCACATCTACAAGAATGCTGCTTACTCCTGAGGGCTGCATCTCTCTCTGTCTGAAGAGACATGCTGTTTTCTTCCTCCCTTCTCCTTCCCCGCCTTTTTGCTGGAATCCTTGCCACTCTCACTGCTCTCACTGTGACTGCTGGACAGACGGACTAGATACAGAACGTACGAACACAAAACAAGTCCACACACATGCTGAATACGCACAAAGACTCGTGTAAGAAAAGTATTTATTTTTGTGTATTCACCTGGTTTAACGTCTAACTCGTGGGACGAACGACTGCTGCTGCTTCTGATGCTCCTCTCCCTCTGTGAGCTCAGCACTCTGCTCATTTTATCCTCCTCTCCCACAGTCTGCGAAACCCTTGAGTCACGTAAAGGCTCCTCCATATAAAGCTGGCCCCACAGGGCCTCGGAGTATGATGGAGTTCCAGTTGCACCAGCAGGCTGGTACCAGGGGTAGTCAGGCTGTAGGGAAGCCCTGCCTTGTAGATCCTGCCTGTGCCAGGGATGATGGTACTGTCCGGGTGCGGAGGCGGGATAGTAAAGCGGATATGGGTGAGGAATGATGGGTGGAACTCTGGTAGGAAATCTGGCTATCTGGGATTGACTGCAGCTCAACCAGGAGGACTGCGTGTGGGGAAGATGGGAGGAGCCATCTTGGTTGTAGTCAGAGTAACCTTGAGGTGTAGCAGTTTTTTGTGGCTCCGTGGGTGGACCTGAAAACAAGGATACATGTTCGACTGGTGTTTGTCACACTAACTTTAAATAAAATATTTGAAAACCTCAATCTTCAAGATAACACATGAGACCAGATTATTACCACTAAACCATAAATGTGATCTAGTCATTTCCTAAAGTGAGCCCCACAGCATAAAGACTTACCTGCAGAAGATTTCATCACGTCCGTGTTCTTTAAACATGACTTCAAATAGTCGTCCATTTTCTGTTGAAGAAACAGTTTCTTTAATACACTGTCAGGAAGACATGGCATCAGTTGTAAATAAAGACTTTGGATTTTGGAACATGGATATTCTTAATCTCCTTGCATTTGTCATTTTGAGGTGAGAGGAAGTGGAAACATTGAAAGTGCTATCAAATACAGCTGTGATCAGAAATATACAAACACTTATGATGGGCATGAACGTCACTGTCATTTTGATTGTTTCATGATTTCTTTGAACTGTTGGGTGGAATGATTGTAAAGCATACATATTTAATGACTTTAAAAAAAACAAGAATTGGGTGCACAAATTTGCACGCCCCCACTAATACATGGTTAGATGAACCAGCAATCAACAAGCTTTTGGCATAATTATGGTTGGATATTTGACCCCTCCTCTTTGCTGAATTGGTAGAGTTCATTTCAATTGGTTGGTTCCTGGCATTGACTCAACTTTCAAGCATCCATGCATTTTCAATAGGGTTGAGGTCCAGCTTTGGGAAGGCCATTCCAGAAGCTTAATGTTAGCTGGCCTTATCCATTCCATAATGCTACCTCCACCATGCTTTACAACAGTTTTCTTCAGTTTGAAAGCCTCATCTTTACTCCTCCAAACACACCTGTTGTCATTGCCGACATAAATCGATCTTTGTCTTGTCTGACTATAAAACCTTGGTGTTTGACTTTTCTGTGTAGGGAGCTGCAAATTTTAGTCGGGCATGAAGTTGTTGATTTAGTAGCAGTGGCTTCTTTCTTGGTCGGCACCCTCTCAGTCTATGGGAATGTAAAATTAGCTTAACTGTGGACAGTGACGCTGGTGTACCGGCAGTTTTCCAGTTCATGAAAGGCTTGAGCCTTTGTGGTTCCTGGATTGTTCCTGAATATCTCAGCAAAGTGAATAAATCTGAATAAATTGAGTTAAACATAACTAATTAAACTGATTATCCTGGAATCTACAGTTATTTAGAAATGGTTCCAATAGACCTTCCCAAAAAGTAAATCTACAGCTCTCCCTCTTAGATCTTCCCAAAGTTCCTTGGACTTTCCCATTGTTCATTGAGTCTAGTGAGTCCTTTTTCATGCAGGCAAAGAGAAGCTACCAAATGTGGTCAATTGTGTTAAAAGACTTTGTAGAAGCTTCAGCATCATTAAAATTAAAACGTGTGTACGTATAATTTTGACCCTGTGTGGATTAGAAAAGATCTAAAATAAATTCTAACTTGTACACCCAATTATTTAGCGTCATTATTAAAGATGTATGCTGTACAATCATTCTACCTTGGAAAAAAATAATAATTAAAAGCCCAGAATTACATTCATGCCAACGAGAGTGTATGTAAACACAACTGCAAGTAAGGCAGCAAATACAAACCAGCTCTACATTTTGACCAGACACTTTAACTTTGTGAATAATCAGCTCGCCATGCTGTGCATTACTTGTACCTTCTTCTGAGCTGCCTGTCTCTTCTCCTTAAGTTGCTGCTTCCAGCGGGGGGAGTTCTCCTCCAGGTATCTCTCATACTCCATCTGCAGGGGTCAAAGCAATAGTTTATTTTAAGAGCTTCACGAGGAAAGAATAGATTTCTTCCAGTGTGTTTAATGGGTCTGTTTTCTGCACATCTACACACCCGAATCACTTTCATGGCAGCATTGCGGGCCAACATCCCTTTCAGTGTGTCCTGGGCCTTCTCAAACTGCTGCAGCAGCTGCCTGTTTTGTTGCTGGGCTATGTGCTCTCTTTCCTTCAGCTCCTGCCAGCGTTGCTGTAGGTGCATCACTCTTGAATAGGACACACACATAAAAACTTGGAGTTTAAAAAACACTTACTGAGAAAGCAACTCGCTAACTTACAGATGATCCTGAGTGTGAAGAGCTGAAGGGTCATCTTGCAACGACACCAGCTTGTTAACACTGTAAGAGAAAGAGGTCATGAAGCAGCAGGATGGTCATCTAAGCCACACACACACACACACACACTTTCCATCTACATACAGCCCATTTTTCCAGAAGACATGGCAGCATCTGCTTCTTAGACTTGCCAATAAAACTAGTCTTGACTGTGAACATTACTTTTCATATAAAAACTGCATACACACTATAATGATGTCACATTTTAAGAGTTTAAAAGATTTTAAAGACAAAATCATCCACCATTCTCTGCAAATGTGGTACCATTTAGGTGGTCTAACCTCTTATTTCCACAGATTTGTCTTTCTTTGGTGAAAGTGTTTTTTTCTGAGCAGTTCAGACGCCCAAGAGACAGCAAATTTTCCTTTGGTGCAGCCATGACTGTGGGCTCTCAGTAGATGAGGAGATTACCAGGGATTAAAGGCTGTGTTTCAACAGGGGAGGGACCAAAGACATGCTGTCCAATCAACATATCGACATGCTAATGAGGTTAAACAGCAGCGAGGTCAACTTTATTGGTAAGTAGGTAACCAAGTTATTGGAACTTGTATTTATGCAAATGTGTGAGCCCTTAGTATAACATAATCAAAATGATTTTTATACCTAATATCTGGTATTTTGAGGGCATGTAGCAGGCATCAGTGGAATGCCATCTATAATAATCTATGTGTAACACTGAAGCTGCAAGAGGTGGAGGTGTGAAGGCTGATAAATTTAAATACCTGGGGTCAACCATCAAAACCAACGGAAACTGCGTAAGAGGTGAATAAGACTGTACAGGCAAAGTGGGGTGGGCAGAAATGAGTGCCAGGGGTGATCTGGGACAGAGGGATAGCAGCAAGAGTGAAGGGTATGATGTACAAGATGACAGTGAGAGTGAGACACAGTTGAAGATGCTCAGATTTTCATTAGGAGCGACCAGGATGTACAGGATTAGAAATTAGTCTATCATTTCTATAATGAAAAATTCATGTGATACTTAGGGCCGAAGGTGAGCTTCTCTGACTTGGAGAAAATTTGATTCACCTTCAAACCAGAAGTAATAAAAAATATTTTTGCAGTTCTGTCGCAAAAAGTACACCTGCTACAAAACTGAACAGATTAACAAGAGGAGAAGCTGCTTTGTTTTCTCTCTTTCTTCAAAACAGGGTTGTGGTTGAAGCAAATTTACACCAAAATGGTGCCTGCTGACACACAGAAATACATTTTGGGACGTAAAAAAAACGATACACACAGTTATATACAAATAAAGGGCTAAAGGCGAGTGATTTAGTCATGTTTTACCCATGGCAAGTTAGAGGTGGAACCAAAGTATATTGTTGCATTGCGGATATATTTTCATGTAACACCTACTAGCAGACGAGATTCCGTCCACAATCAGAGATCGTGCTTGTCAGTGAGGTTTTTAAAGATTAAAACGGTACCATTTATTTTCTTACGCTACTGTAACTTTCCGGAAGACACGTAAGGCATTTTTTTATTTCGTGTGTTTGACTTCATCTCACGCGAGAGGCTAATTTAGATTGTTTTAGGCTAGTTAAACTAGCCAACGCTTACCGCTGTGCGTCGGCTAAAGCATTCCTTCCGCTTTCCGTATTCACTTTTAGGTGCAATTTCAAATAAAACATGACGAGTATAGCTAGTAAGGTGTTTTGCAGGGTGGAGAAGATGTGTCACTACCTCCCTGTGGTCCTTAACACGTTCCTGGTTTTCTCCATAACCGGAGAGGTGAGTTACCTGGTGTCGGTGGAGGCTCCGCTGGAGCCAGACCAGAAGAAGACTCAGTGGTCCTCTCGGTGGAAATTAATCCACTTGCTGGCCCAGTATTTCATGTTGGGGAACATCTGCTGGAACGCCCTGCTCTTCATGAAAACTAGTCCCAGCATCAAGGGAGTGTTCCTGGGAGGAGAAGTCCTCGGCCAAGGGTGGAGGTGAGGATTAAACAGCTGTAGAAATGAACATTTGATGCACAGCACATTGTATGTTTAATATTGCCACCTATCTACTGCTACCTGCTTTGTGCGCTTCGGGTTTGTTGTTGTTGTCGTCATGATTTGATAAGAATCTTGATTTAAATAATGTTCTGGGCAACTAATTTGTATTTTGTAACCTTCATAAAGCATCGAATCAGAAAAACTACTTCCTGTATGCTTCCCTATCCTGCCCAACATGAGGTATAAGCAAGGCAGAGGCAAGAATTCCTTGACATATTGTTTTAGGCTTTAAAGAGAGACAAGCTAGGAAAAACACTGAATCCTAACAGATTATTTGTGACTTAGATGTGAGATGAGATGTTTATGTTTGAGTGAAGTGATCAGATTAAATTTGCAGTAAATCTTTGCTTACAACTGTGCAATGCGATAAAAGGGGTGGGGGTGATTACATAACAAAATTTAGCATTGCATAACATGTACTGCATGTTAACAAGAAATATAACCTTTGCTGAAAACTGAAACAGATTGTAGGTTTTCTAAAATCTGAAAAATGCGAGATCGGGAACCATAAATAATTAATTTAACGGCAGCAAAGAAGTGAGATCTTTGTTTTTTGCCAGATCTAAAGTTTGCTTCACACTTTATTCCAAAGCAGGTGTTCATTTAAATTATTAACGTGTGGCTCAACACAATCTTTATTTTTGATGTTCACAATAAAATAGATTTACTAATAACCATACATTAAAAAAAGTCTGTCTTTTATTCAAAGGTACTGTTACACATGTGAGACGCACACTCCTCCGCGCTGTTCCCACTGCTATGACTGCAAGGTGTGCGTGCTGCGGCGGGATCACCACTGCGTCTTTTTTGGCCAGTGCGTGGGCTTCCGCAATTACCGCTACTTCCTGAGCTGCTTGTTTTTCATGTGGTCGGGGCTCCTGTACGCCACCCTGATGAACGCAGAGGTCTTCATTGTCATCTTGAAGGAGGGTGTGACGGTACACAGCATCCTGCTGCTGCTCATACCCTGGATCATGCTTGTTTCAGGTACGATCTGGTTTGTCACAGCTGGAGCGTCTCATGCACATTATTACTGTGATACTAACTGTTTGGCACTCTGTTTGAACTTATAGATGTTGCTAAATGAACATAATGTATTAAAACTGAAGGAAAGAGGATACTGTCATCTCTGCTTAAAGAAAAATTATCGTTATTGCTGTCTGATTTCGCTTGGTATTGGCTGATATTCCCACTGTTTACTGGTATCATTACTGATCACATATCTTAGTAACCACAAAAAAAAATCAGCTAAATGTCAATATCAGATCCAAATATACAGTTGGTTCATCTCCATTATTTTTACATCTCTGACTATTAAGATCTATGAAAAAATATTTAGAATTATTCAGAAATACATATTTTAGTTTGTATTTTAGAAACTCTACGGGTTAAGTAAAACTGATACTGTCCTCTTGCCTCTGGTTGATTGGTGATGAGATGAATCACAGACCTCAGTTTGCCTGGATTTGTAATCACTTGCTGTGATTTAATGTGTGCTGCTGTTCCTCGTCACCCCAGGCCAGGTCTCAGCGCGTGCCTTTGCCTTCGCATTCATCGCAGACACATGCGTGGTGGGTTTCCTGCTGGTGTCTTCCTTCTTCTTCTTCCATCTCTACCTGCTGTTTCGTGGTCAGACCACCAGGGAGTGGTATTCCTCCCGCCGACCCTACAGCCTGGGACTCTTTGGCAACCTGCATCACACGCTGGGCCTGCGTTGGTACATCTGCTGGCTCTGCCCTCTTATCCCCTCGCCACTGCCAGGAGACGGCATAAACTTCCAGGTCACAGGATCGCTGGAGCCCTCGCGGTAACTGGTGCTGATCGGAGCGGACCGAGTGTCTTTACTTTAATGGTGGTGGTTAATGTTATCGGGAGCAGCAGGGGAACTCATCTTAGTTCAAGAAGAGGTAGCTTGGAGTGGGAAGAAAGTAGAATTGTGTGTGGCTGTGTAATGTGTTGGAGGGTGTAACTCACTGCCAGTGTCTACTCTGTAGATTCTGTGCTGAGACAAAGAAATTAAGGGTCTTCTTTTGGTGGTACATTGATCTTAAATGGTAATCCGTACACTCAGCAAGGCTGGCCTCAGAAAATGAACACAGAAACTCAATGTGTTCATCTTGCAAGCGAGCACTGATAATACATGTTTAAAAATAGCACTGAAATAAGAATGTATTTTGACTGAACAATGTTCAGTTTTAATCCTTGTTGAGAAGCACTCACAATCTCTGACAGTGACGCCTCGTGGGAGTGTTGATAATAGCTGCTTTCTTGGGTTTTCCCTACGCTGAGGCTGCCTAAATCCGAACGTTACACAAGTGTGGCTTACGCAGTCCCTGATTACTCCACTGGACTGTAAAATGCACAATCATTTGCCTCTATTTTGCTGTTGCTCTGAGGATGCTCCTGAGTTTATTAAACTGACCTTTTTAATTGGATTCTGCTGTGGCAGGTGGAACAGTGGGAGACACAAAGGAGCGGTCTTAATGTCTTCAGCACAACATTAATTTGAAATAAATAAAAATAAACACTGAAATGGTGTGGAAAAAAGTGCAATTTATGACAGTTTACGTTTAGTGAATGCAGTATTTAAAATGTACATGCTTATGATGTGTGAACAGTTTTGCCTCCATGCTTGATATTTCATTAAGCAGCGTCCTCATTCTGTACCCTATACGTTACATACTGTATAGAAATCTTTAGAGCATCCTGTTTTTGCCTATAATTACCAGTTTTTGCATACAAACACATTCAAACTGTTATAATTGATGGCTATAGAGTCTTTCTTTTTTCACGAGGTATCCCTGTAACTGTTTACCTGTCTTGAGTGTACTTCATCCTGTCAAGTGCTTCAGTTCAGAATAATATGGAAGAATGCGAACATGTCAGTTTTAATTGATGCCAAATGAATTTCCTTTACCTCCATGTATTTTACTTCTTGGCAGCTTTTATTTTTCTTATTTTAATTCTTCTGGCCTAAGTGTATTGGAAAAATTACAAGCCTTTTTTGTTTGTTTGTACTGGTCACTAAATTTTATATTATTATTCTTTACAACTGTTGTTAGTTCCTTGCCAAAAGATATCATTTTGTTTGGTTGATTATTGGGTGTTTTGCCTTTTAAAGGTGTTTGCTTGAAGGGATATACCACTGAGAAATGTTTAATTTTAATATTATTCTATTTTTGTTAAAGTTGTTGTGCTGAAATAATTAAATTTTGGGTTTCAAAAGTTTTAACTTTTTCTAATTTGCATCACTTTAAACTGCAATTGTTGTCATATTTGACTAATAAAAATAATTCTTATTCCAAAATTCCAAATAGATCCTGTTCAAATAGGGAACAATTATAAAAACAATTATAAAAATCACCAAAAGATAAAATCTTCGCCATACTGGCAGCAACAGTATGGCAGTGTACTTATGTATGTCGAGATGGAAAAGGGGAAGAAAGGTGATTTAAGTAACTGAACATTGGCCAATCCATCTGGCACCAACAACAAAGCTGAGTTTCAGAAACTGCTGATCCCCTTGGAGTTTCCTGCACAGCCATCTGAAAATAACTGAAAATATCCCGAGTTCAGAGAAATGCATAAACTGAAAGGAAGGCAACAGTAATTCAAATAATTACTTGTGACAACCAAGGTATGCAGAAGAGCATCTCTGAACTCAAAACACATTGAACCTTGAAGAAGATGAGCTACACCAGCAGGCGACTACATCAGGTGACAGGAAACTGAGGCTCACCAAAATAAAACAATATAAGATGGGAATAATACTGGTATGGCATGCTGAGACTCCATTTGTTCTGTGACAGGGGATATTCTATTACCACTTTGGGACGAACTAAGCATTTAAACACCCACAGCCTGCCTCTGGCCATGTCCATGCCTGTGTGACAGAAGTTTACCCATCTTCTAATGGATGGTTAACCACAAAGCTCAAAACATCCAAGACAGGTTTCTTGAACACAACACAAACAAATTGTCATATTTGTCTAATATTGAACTAATAATTGCAACTGAAGCAAGCAGCAATATCTACCAGCACAGTTTACATTTTTTCCACATGGCAGCAACTTTTCTGATCCCTTATAAGCAGTATCAGTGAGTATTACAGTTATACTGCTATATAAATTTGTTATAAACTAGATGGAAATAAGCGATTTGATAAAAGTGCCTTCATTGTGAAGCCTGCCCAACTAATTGCTGCCATGGTAACCAGCTTGTATGGAAGCTAGATCCTTGGTAGTTAAGCTAGTGTGACCAGGTATCCAAGTTGCAAAGTGTTCATGTGCTGGTAAGGTTTTTAGCTCGTTAGTTTTATACAGCTACAACACCACTGAAACACTTTTATAAGCTCTGTTAGAAATTGTCTTTATTGCACAAAGTTGAATTTTATTTAACTAACGCTAACTGAAAAAATTGTAAAGCTGGCCATTAGCTTGCACGTTTTTACCTTGCATTAGCCTTTCCCCCCTCCATTTTAGTATGTTTAAACATTTATGTAAAGTTACAATAATGCTTGCATGTGTGTCTGTATTTTTTTTAAAAACTTAACCATTTTGTAAACGACAGTTAAGTTCTCATAACTTATTAGCTTTAATTATTCGCATTTAAGTTAACCGTTAGCTAAGCCTGAGTCTGTTTTTATTCATTTTCAAGCTAATGTGGCCTTAATCATACCTCCATCTATATTTACATTAACAGCAAAATGTCATTCTACTTAAATGTGCGATGTCCTGGTCTTGCCTGCAAGGCCAAAACAAATATGCCTCATATGAAGCATTTCTGGTTCAGTCATGTTAAAAAAAGGACTTGATGCAAAAACTAAGTTAACTAGTTAGTTAACTAACAAACCCTTACTATAGCCATAGCAAGTAATAGGGCAAGTAGCAGCCAGGTGCTCCAAATGTAAATGATTAACTTACCTTAAGCAAGTACCAGCACCTCTTTAAAAGCAGGAGTTCAGGCATTTTACTGGGCTGAAGCATTTAGGTGTGTGTTAACACAATGCCTCTATCATCCCAGGAGTGGACATCCCAGCATATTCAAGTTCAGATTGTGCAGTGCTTAGTGAAACTGCAAAAACTCAATTTCTGCAAGCCTCGATTAGCATATTAAATGTTAAAGTTCATGACAGTATAGTTCTGAAAATAATGAACAAGTAGGCCTTCTTTGGAGTCGTTACCAAGAGAAAGCCTCTTCTGTAAAAGTGTCAGCATGGCTTAGCTTTAGTACATCTGAAAAAACAATGATACTTCTTTGAAAAAGACAAGACCAAAGTGAAGATACTTAGACATAATGCACAGTGACATGCTGTGTTGGGCAAAAGCCAATATTGTAAAAGACTGATAAAGTCACACTGGAAACAATTACTTGTATTTATTACTGCTTAAGGTGGGTTTAGTTGAAACTTTCTTTTTCACATGACTGTAGTGGCCTAGATAAATTAAGTAGATCATGGTTTTTCATGGCACAAAATTGTCTTTTGGGAGGAAACCACACATAAGCACAACTTGTCCACATATATTTTTGTTACTTTACCTAATAGAAACCTGTGCATTTGCTTGTTCTTTCTTGCCAAAAATGTATTTATGCTTGAGTAAATAAAGTCTACTTGAAATCTAGTTGAAATCTAAATTACTTTCAACACCATTCACTTCAAAAATATGTATTGTGGCTTTGTCACTATTTTATATGAATTTTGACAAAAACATATGTTGATCACAGCAGGGTAAGGAATACGCCAACTCAATGGATGTCATAGAGGAAAACATGTGAGTGATGCTTAATGAACACACACACAACCGGTTGGATTTACTGTGCAGCATATGACCTTTTTCTGTGATGTGCTTGTGCAGGTCACCAAAGGAGTTGCTTGAGAAAATAGCAGAGCTGGAATACAGTCAGAGTCTGCTGAGAGATCAAAATGCTGACATGAGGAAATTGCTCGATGGTGCAGATGATGACATGGCAGCACTGGGTTCGGAGAATAAGTCCCTCAGAAAACAAGTTGAAACGTAAGTTAAGACAGATTACTGTCACGAGTTGATTGTGGAAGGGTCACTTCCGTTTCGTCTCCCTGCCATTCGGTGGCATTCAGTTGCAAGTGTCACATGTTTCCATATTTTGGCTTCCAGTAAAACATTGTGGTTTATGTTTGTTTGGGAAAAGTCTGAAAGAGAAAGATTGTTATCTTTGGCCCTGAGGACAACAGCAGTGTTTCTAAGGCTACGTTTACACT
>NW_005187409.1:5002197-5031676 GCF_000239375.1 Pundamilia nyererei | reverse complement strand
TTTTTTTTTTTTTTTTTTTTAGCAATGTGGTCAGAAGCTTAAAACTGTCGCTGTGTGTCTCCAGCATGGAGAAAGTTTTCCAAGACTTGCAACAGACTGAAGCGGAGCCTTGCATAGCTCTGGAAGATGACTTCGAGGCACATAGACGGAATGAAGAAAAGATCCGTGAATTGGTTCGTAAGAAGTGTTTGAAATATAGCAGAGGAATTATCTAATCCCCAGCTGAATTTGTAAGTTTGCTCACTTACAGTGAAATAAACAGTGTCTAGTTTTTATGGTAGTTTCATTTTAATGGAGAGATGTGAGCCAATTTGGTACATAGATTACAGTCAATCAATAACAGACTTATTATATGAGTAAAGCAGTCCTATCCTCAGAAGCAATTTCTTTGGTTCCGACACCCACAAGGTTCCCCTGCTCAAGCAAGCACATCTTAAGTTTGCCATGGAACAGCTAAATGATTCAGAGAAGGTTTGGGAGAAAGTGATGTGATCAGGTGAAAGCAAAATCGAGTTCTTTGGCATGAACTTGACATGCCGCATTTGGAAGAAGAGAGATGATGACCCAATGAGCACTATCTCCACAGTCAGGTACAGAGGTGGAATCGTTATGCTTTTTCTGCTAACAATACGAGAAGTCCCTAAAGTCATGGAAGAGAACCCCCTTCCATGGATGGGTTTTCAACCAACGACCCAAAACAACAATATGAAGCATGTTAAGGAGTAGCCTATCAGTCCCATAGAAAATCTGTGAAGGAAGCTGAAGCTTTGATTTCCCAAGCAGCAGCCAAGAAACCTAAAGGATTTAGAAAGTTCATGTAAAGAGCAGTGGGCCAGAATCCCTCCTGACATGTGTGCAAACCTGGTGGTAACTACAAGAAACATCTTCAACAGTTTCTCCACCAAGTGCCAAGTCATGTTTTATTATTTCATTCAATGGCACAGAAATCAATTTACTACTTTTATGTAATGTGTTTTTTTCTGAATAGTTGATTGTCTGTCTCTCTCCATTAAAAAGAAACAACCATAAAAATTGGAGACTTGTGATTTCTTTGCCAGTGAGCAAACTTACAAATCCAGCCTTGGATCAAATCATTATTTCCCCCAGTGATATTTAAGCTTCATAAAATGTAGATGTAATGTTGCACTGATTGCTGGTTTCTCCCAGCGAGTTCACTTCAGATGAACCTTCATGTTTTTGTGTAGGAGAAGGAATCCACTGTGATGAAGAAAAAATATGAAAAGCTAACTGCAGAGGTAGATATGCATTACTTTTCACATTCAGTAACAACTTTAAACACTCATATTTTATAGCTTCAGTGTGCAGTGATACATGCTTATTTATCTTGGATGAATTTTGCTTTTGGGTTTCAGTTTTGACATCTTAAGTTTTGCAGAAACTTGGAAAGCTGTGTCTAAATATAAATATAATTTATTTTTTTTAGCTCAAAAGCCTCCAGCAAGAAATAGAGCAGGACAAGCTCTCACTGAGCAACCTCAAGTCTGAAATTCAGGACTTGAAGGTAACGTTATCAATTCCACCATGGTTATAGCCACCTCGATGTCACACATTAGTAAAGTTATGAAGCCTCCAACTGAGTGTTTTTCGTTGCCTTATTATAGTTTTGAAACTGAATGTGGCAAACAAGGAGTGTATCTGACTGCAAAAACAAGGACAGCCCATTCTTATGTGATTGACAAGTTATTTAAAAACAAGAATACTGTGCATAATCCTCTTTTTTGGCTCTAATAATGTCCATAATCTACAAAATGAATGTTTTTTTCAGAATGATCTGATATTAATGAGCTCATAAAGATCTCAGAAGGGTGTCATATCATAGATCAAGGAAGCTGAGTGCTGTTTTTCCACAGTCTTCTATATAACCGGAAGACTTTAAAAAATAATGCAGATGTAAAGAACGTCCACATTGGTTTCACTTGACAAACCTGAATGACATGAGTATATAGTATTTTGATAATCTTCTTTTCTTCTGTACTTTGTATGTTTTTTTAGTTTAAAAGGGAAGAGGACCAGTCAAACCTGGAGCACAAGGATGAGGCTATTCATCATGCAAGTAAAAGATCAGCATCGATGTCAATACAAAGCAGTGACTGACCAACAGTTTTAGATTTTCTCACAAACATTAACAGTAAAGATTGTCACAGTTCTCTGTTGTTTATTGTTTTACCATTTCTTTATAGATATACTTGCAGTTGAATCAATTAAGTGAAACTGTGGAAGAGTGCTTCAACAATATAAAGGTAAGAATGTTTTATCCATTTATATCTAATCAAACATTAAACCAAAAAAAGTATAATTTATGCAATTTATTCGTGTGATGCAACTCTTTATCACATGGATTTCAAACTGTGTCAGTGATTGGCAGACTGTTGACAAGAGAGACATTTCCTTTGTGTGATGATGTGCGAGCTTGCATTGGAGCTGTTGGGATCTGCAAATGCACAGTTGTATGTAAAAGTCCGGGTACTCTTTGGGCCTTAATTGACTTGTTGACAGGTCAAAAAGTGCCATAGTTGAAAAGGCTGTCAGGGCATCAAAGGGAAGGCTTTTAAAAAGATCAAAGTACCTCCAACTTTCAATTGTCTGACAAGTCACTGAGAAACGACAGTTAAAAGGAACTCTGAAAGTCAAGACAATATCTGCAAGGCTTAGAAAACTTTTAGCTAAAACTGCACCCCTGCTGTGCAAGAAAGGAAAACAAATCAACGTCATGAATTCAAAAGAGCTGCTGGAAATTTTAACTGACAGAGGAGAGTTGGTGCACTATTTCACTGTGCAGTTCAGATGTGCAAACACAGCCTGCATGGAAGAGTCCTCCAAAGGAATCCTTACATGCAGTCACTTCACTAAAACATCTGGAGAAGTCAGAGATGCAGAGAGATAGAAAGTCTAGCCAGAATCATCTAGTATATGTTTGGAAGAAAGAAAAAGCAGGTCTATAAGAAGACTGTGAACTGTTGAGTATTGATGCAAAGCAGACATCAGCTTTCATCACAGAATACCTTATTAAATGAAGTTATGTGGTTACAGTTGCTTTCAATACAGTAAGAACAGTAACAGACTGAACTAAATTGCTTAATATAAGAAATAGCTCTAATACATACAAATAGCTCAATAATAAATATCCAGAATATTACAGAGATTATTATTTGATGTATTATGTGATTGATTGGAGTTGTAAGCTGATGCTTTTGGAGGAGCTCTCACAGTTTTATGACTTAAACATCACTGAAAGTCAGCGGGGAGATCTTAAACATGCTGTGTGCCTGCAAGCCGAGCGCACAGTTAGTAGTTGTGGGTCACAATTACTGTTTGATTTTTAAAAAACTCATCTTAAAGTCTGTTTGGTGGAGGGATTGTCTGCTTCATCTTCAGTGTGAGAGTCAGAGATTCCTGAAATGTGATACTGCATTTGGAATCAGTCCATAGGCGATGCTCACAAGGAGTCCCCACTTGCCAACCTTGAAACCTCAGAATTAGGGAGACATTCAAAAGGGCTGTTGGGGGTATCCAACAGCTCTATTGGCTGGCCAGAAACAGCGGGGGTATCCAAATTGAGAGGCTGCATCCTCCTCAGGACCTGGCCTTCACAATCTAAGTGGGCCGGGTCCTCCGAAAGCCGGGTAGGCCGGAAGTGAGCGACTGTGAAATTGGACAGTCTAGCCTTCAGAATTACGTCACGAACTCTCTCAGTGGAGTGAAATTCTGCCGCCTGCTCCTTGCTATCTAAAATATAAACTTGACGCTGCCATAAATTCTTGACCATCTCATACTTCTTTTTAATCAGTTTTCTGTTTGACGTTTATTCAGCTGTGTGAAAACCCCGGAGGAACCCTCCCGAGGGATTAACAAAGTTAAATTGAATCTAATCTAATAACTTTAATCTCACCAAACTGATTTACTCACAAACAAATAAAACACTGAAAAAAGTCCAACAATAGCAGTTTTAAGTTATCAAAGTGACTTATATATCATGTTTAATCTGAGTAGTGAAAGACCGCGGGGGTTGAAAACGATGTGCCGGGTGCCGATGTGTCTCCTCGGCTCAGATATTTGAAGTTTACACAGCTACATTCTCGCCTGAAAATATGTTAAAAGTTTATTTTGCGACCCAGAAAGAGTAATAGGAGTAATATTAAAACTAAGTAGCTGCCGCCACAGTTGGAAACTGGAATTGGCTGGGCCGCGCTATGAATTCTGCGATATATGGTTTTTCAATTTTGTTGTCCGGGTGGAAAATCGGGAGAAATTCGGGAGAATGGTGGCTCCGGGAGATTTTTTGGAGGGGCACTGACATTCGGGATTCTACAGGAAAAATCGGGAAGGTTGGCATGTATGCCCTTGTAACATTTGCCCAATTCTGACTTATAAACTTTTAAGGTGTTTTACTGTCTGGCCCTGTGTCTGTGCTACAGGACCTCAGGCAGACAACGCAGGAGCTGAGTAAGCAGTTGGAGGACAGACAAGATGAGGCCACATTGTAATCCTCACTCACAGATCCTCTTGCTTTAAAAGATTACACAGTATAGTGGGAGAGCTCATAATGTACTACGTCACTCTGTTTTTAGTGACCTGATGAGAGAGAAGGAACGAGTGCTCAACCGCCCTCTGTCCTTTGCAGAGGAAATTAAACTGCTGGCCACAACAGCTGAAATGAATACCGGCATGACAGACTCCACAAATCTTGGAAATGTAGATGTTTGTATGAAGTTCAATAAAATAAATACAAACTAGAGAAACTGAGTTAGAAATGATACATTAATGATGCCTGCTACACTGTCTGCAGGAGGAAGCTAAGACTGAGGAGCTGCTGAAACCTCATCTTTCCACAGTTAAGCTTCAGTCTAAAAGGTACTCAGATAAGATTTTGTACGTGATGGAGGCATCGTATTTCATTTTCTCGCTCATTATTCTTCCTCTTGCTTCTCAATCGTGTAAAGATGCCCAGGTACCTTGGAGAAAGCCATCTGGAGAGTGGGTTTCTTTATGCTGTGCATCTTCATTCTCATGATTATAGCCTTTGTGGCTTCAGGATGCTTTGCAGGAACATCTGACTTCTCTTCCATCACCACTTTGTGGACTAGCGCCCACCTGATGTTACAGCCCTATTGGAGTGTACAATATGGGGCCTTGCCTCCCATTTGAGCTTAACTCTCCCTCTGGTCTACTCTTGTATTTTAGTATTTCTTTTGTAAACATGAGTTCAGAAAACAAACAAATAAAACTTCTCATGATGCATTAAGCTGCTTCAGCCTCAGGGTCTTGCATGAGCTTACTGATTGTCTATTGCACTGTTATGACATACAGAAACGTCTAGATTCTAAACCAACAGCATGTAGAGGCTGTGCTGATCAAAAAATCAAATTTGCAAAAGCAAGTGTCTTAGCTACAGAAGAGGATTAGGGCCACTGGGGGGGGAAAGTGGGCACGTCTTTTTTTTTTCCAGAATTCTGAGAAAAAGGGCAGAATTCTTACTTTTTTTCTCAAATTAAAGTCAGAATTCAGACGGGGAAAAAATCTGAATTCTGACTTTAATCTCAGAATTTTGAGATTAGTCAGAATTCTTTAGTCTCAGAATTCAGATAAAAAAGAATTCTTACATTAATTTCAGAATTCTCCATTCTGACGTTTTTCTGAGAATTCTGAGATTAAAGTCAGAATTCTTTAATCTCAGAATTCTGATTCCCAAAAACGAATAAACTATGGATGTTATAGCTCTATTTGCAGTTTGCATCTTTTTTACTTTCACTTTTTTTTTTTTTATCTCATTTCATTGTCTTATCATCTATGTTAAGTTGCATTGCGCATATGTCTTTATTCAACATCTTTCTGATCTTATCTTATTTTTGGACCTTACTTCACACAGAGGCTTTACTCCCTTTAACCTTTTGAATTTTCTTTTTTAATCGATGAAAAAATATATATACTTTTGGAAAATATTCTCATCCACCCCACAGAATCCCGGTGCCGCGCGCTTCACGTGACACTTGAATCATTGCTTCGTGTTATCAGTATTTCACTCGCGTCGCCCCACCCAGCTGAAGGCGCTCTAGTCTGTTGGTCCAGGAAAAAAACCCTCCTCCCCGACGGGAAAATCATAAACAGCAGATCAGATTTAGGTCAGGAGGAAAGACGGGATATTATCAAATAGGCGCTGGCTGATGATTCATTGTGTGCAAGTATCCGCTGGATGTATGTGAAGCGTGTGGATGCTGCACGGTTAGTGCTGACTGACTCCCGGAGATGCTGTGGACAGGCCGAACCTGTTTAACATCCGCTTGCTTATTGGATGGAGCAAAGAAAGATAGACAATAAATCAGAATAAGAGATCAACAGGCCAGTTGTATTCGGTCTGAGAGCAGGAGTCCGAGGAAGAGCGGCAGCGGCATGTTCTGAGCGGAGAGCCGACGAGCGGCGGCAGCAGGCGGGATGAAGGCTCCGAGAAGACCGAGGCAGACGCGCCTCCTCCGGCGTTTCTGCGTCTGTGGAGTCGGTCTGTTCGCAGCCGCCTGGATCTTTCACTTCTGTGATGTTACAGGTGCGTATAAAGACTCTGATTTAAAGTTGTCTTAACCACTCCTATACTTTCATTATTTGCTATAACAAATCAAATTGCAGTATTAAGGCAAATGTCACGTTGTACAGATTATTTTAGCGGGATACTAGTAAAGAAACACATTAAAGTTACATAAAAGGTTATGTTGAATTTATATCCTCAAATAGCTTAACTGTATTCATATGTGAATTACTCTTTTTAGACTACCATAGACCAACTGTGGATCACAGCAGCTCCTTATTCAAGAGGGAGCTCATCCAGCAAAAAGAAGACAACCAGACTGGGGGTGCTTCTAGATCTGGTGAGGTGCTTTACCACGTGTTTGTGTCTTTCACATACACTCTGTTTATAGGCGTGCATGATGCGCCAACAGGAACATTATCTTTACAAAACTTTAAAAGTCTAATTGCATCAGTGTGTTGAGCTAGAATGAGCTCAGGTTTGGATAACCTGTGTACAGTCACCGTGACCTTCTGAGCCCTTGTGTGTTTATGGCAGTCAAAGTGTGCAATCTTTGTTTATCTCCTTAAATCAAGAACTATTTCCTCTTGTGCATTCCTTTACTCCTCTGGTCCACCTTTCATTTCTTTAAATTTAGTACATATATATGTTTTAAAAACAGTTAGGTCTTTGATGGTTGCTAGGAAACTGAGTTTGTGGTTTGATGTAGTGTGCATCTGGAGCTGTTCAAAGTGCCCGCTTGTGGTATTGACCCGCTGATTAGTAACCTCTCATCAGCCGCTCTACCATTGCTTATGCATGCTTGGATCTGTGTGGCTGCTTGAGATTTTTACAGAACACACTGAGCTGTATTCAGTCAGAATGAAGTTCCTGCCTCACGGAAATATAGTGCAGATCAACTTAAAAGCTTTGTTCAAACTATCATATTTCTATTTTTAAGAGCATCATGTGGTTTCTGATGCTAAAAATATACAGTTTGATCATAATCTGAATTAAACCAACATCACACCATTTCTGCCTCTTAGGTGTTATTTGTGTTTGCCTCTAACTGCACATTGATATCTCTTTCACTTTTAAAAGCGGTTTAAAAAATCTGACGTACAGTTAAATCAGAAAACCTTGAGGGGAAGTCACTTGGGAGGCTGCTTTTCAGATTATTGTTGCGTCTGTATCATGAAAAAAAGCTTTTTAAATGTTGCAGTGAGCTGTGGTATTTATGAGCTTATGTGCAAGGCAGTGCAGCCAAGCAAAGCAATCGCTTTCTGCTGGGAGGAGAAAGGCTGTGACGCATGGTGACGCTCAGCCAAATTAGATGCCTCTGAACTTCAATATAATTGGAATTGCTTTTAGAAGAACTGACAAAGAAAGTCAATAAAACACTTGTTTTTGGATGGCGTGAGGGATAGTGTGAAGTCATAAGAGGAGCATGGAAAATACAGCTGTAATGCAATTGGACTCCTGGTTGTGTGACTTTAAACTCAAGCTGTGTCTAGACAAGATACAGGATACATTCAACAAACTGAGATACGCCAATTCTAGATCTGACGCATGCAAGGATAAATGCCCGCAGGTTCAGGGTGGAGCTGAGTTATAATTCTAATCACAGCCTTTATTTAACCACCTACCTGCGGCTCTTCTCTGAACTCCAAGGGAACAAATCCTCCTTTAAAGAAAGTGTGTTAAAGTCACTGTGAGTTCATTTTGAGACGTGACAGAAAATAATCTTCAGATATCAGAAGATAAAAGTGCAGGTTTTAGGGAGTCGTGTTTAAAATGTAATGTATTAGAATACTTGGTAACTGGTTTTTGTTGTCCAACACTGTTTCCTAATTCCACATGTCATTAGATTACACTCTATCCATCTTTTCCCAAGCTATCAGTGAGTTTCCTGAAGACGTCTTTACTGTGGATCAAAGGAGACAGGGTGCAGTCCTCCTTCATGCTCTCTGTGTGAGTATCACATCTGTCTGAAAGCCTGCGTTTGACATAATAAAACGCTGTATTTTCTCTTATTTTCATCTTAAACCAAATCTTCAGTAATGCGTTTGCTGTATTTCTCAGGCTATCTACATGTTTCACGCACTGGCCATTGTCTGTGATGTTTACTTTGTGCCATCACTGGAAAAAGTGTCAGAGGTACGATGCACAAATCTATAATGGCTGAAAGTAAAGTAATACTTGATAGTTTCCCATTCTACTCTAGGTATTAAGTTAAAAAAAAAAAACCTTTAAAGGGTAAGAAGCGAGTGTATTTTCTTTACTGGCTGTAATTAATCTCTAAAGACATGAAACAATAGTGTGTTAGTCTATCAGAACTCTCTGTTTAAGCCTTGTGGTATTAAATTATAAACTAGTGTTCATGTTCATTGGACAAATGTAACCTTAGTTGATGTTTTTCTAGTAGTTTTTGGACAGCAGTAGAGGTCTTTGGCTATGGCAGGCTCTGGATAAACACACCGTATTTATTAGGATCAATCCTGTGACAGAAGAATACCAAATATGACCATCCTCATCCTTAAGCCTGTTTAATCTCCCCTCTCCATCCACTAGAACCTTCAGCTCAGTCAGGATGTTGCCGGGGCAACCTTCATGGCAGCTGGGAGCTCTGCCCCTGAGCTCTTCACTTCTTTGATTGGTCAGTATCCCAGTCAGTCATTCCCTCCAGTTGGTTAGATCAATATTTCTGCCATCAATGCTCCAATTAGAGGCAATCGGAGAGACAATGTCTAATCAGGACAGAGAAAAGTGCACATAGGGAGCCAGCAGTGATTAATTTTAGGCATTTATCATTAATCATAGATGTCAAGATTTATTTTTGCTTGATGGTTTATCATGTCACTGTGGGGCAGGGTTTTTTTTATCATTAACAGTGTTTCAGTAAATAAACTTTCACTTTTTTTAAATAAGATAAAAAAAATTAAATAAAATTTAATAAAACCTTTATTTTATATTTTGGAGTTTATGTTCTGATTTTTCCTGCTATTCCAGAGTCTATAGTTCTATGTTTACTTAACTGTTTTCCTTGTGGAGGGTTGTGTTTGTCCGTGTATTTTGTTTTCAGCTCATTATTCCAGCCTCCCCCTGTGTTGTGTTTTTATTCTTTAGTGTGAGCTTTCATATCTCTGTGTTTAGTTGGGTGCTGTTGTTATTTTTACTTTGTTAGTTAGTTGTCTCTTGTGTCTTGTTTTGAGTTTCACTCACTCCCCTGCATCATTGTCTTGATTGTGTGCTCCTGTGTCTCATTTCATTCACTCCCTTTTTGAGTAAACAGTTCTGTCTCCATTGTAGCCTCTGTCAGATACTCTGTGTGTTCACTGAGTTAGTCTCTGTGTTTTTAAGCTGTGCTTGTCATCCCCAGCTCTGTTTCTTTGTTGCCTTTTTCTGGGACTTTCACTCTAAGCTTATTGATAAGTACGTTAATCTGAGTCCATGTCGGTGCATTAAGCTCAGACATGTCAAAAATTCAACCAGTTCAAAGGAATAAACGTTTCCAAGGTGAATATATTATAAGATAAGATGTACGTTATTTATCCCAGATGTGGGAAATTCTTTTGTTACAGTTAAAAAATTACGTTAAACACAAACAAGCATATACAGCAGGTCAGTAAGTGTAACTGCTTATATAATAATGTTGCCCATACACTGTGACACTACAGTACAATAATTAAATTAATTATAATTATTTTCTTCTTCTTTTGCACAGATAAAACATATCAGATATAACTGTCTTGTATCAGGTATTGCAGCGTCACTGTAGCACGAGCCATTGTTATTGTTAGCAGTATATTGTGATATTATTGTATTGTGACTCTGATCCTTTATTGAGACTAACTACTAACTACTTTTTTCTGCTTTTTCTGAAACAAATGTTGACCTACAGTTTATAAAAATGAAAGCCTTACTTCTAAATCAATGTTGCCTTTGGAAATGTCCTCAAAAATGGCCTCTGATACAATATATTTTAATCTTGAAAGAAAAAAGTCTTGCTTTGACTTTAGTTGACTTTAGGCAATAAGTCGGTAAATATTACAAAACATGAAAGACATCAGGCCAGCCCCTCTGGGTGTCAACTGACAGATGAATTACTGTGTTTATCTTCTGTTGAGAAACTCTTAATTTGTACACTGTTGCAGATAAAACACGTGTGCATGATTTCAGTTTGATCTTTCTTCTTCTGGACTTAGCCGTGTTTATCACAAAGGGTGACGTGGGCGTGGGAACTATTGTGGGATCAGCTGTGTTTAACATCCTGGTTATCATCGGCATCTGTGGCATCTTTGCAGGACAGGTACGCACACTACAGAGCACCCCTTGCTGCCTGACGGAGTCTTCACAGTGTTTCATGTTTCCTTTCTCTTTGCAGCCCATTGCTCTGAGCTGGTGGCCTCTGTTCCGTGATGCTGTTTTCTACATCCTCTCCATAGTGGTGCTTATTCTGGTGAGAAATCTCTACAGTACAAAACTCAGTACTGATGAAAAGTCCTGAAATCCTTTTGAACTGACTTGAAGACATCAAAGCTTGGATGGCTTTGAACCTTTTGAGTTTCAATGAGAGTAAAACGGAGGTGATTGTATTTAGACCTAATAATATTTCATGCAGCCCGCTCGTAAATTTTGGTTTTCTAGGGTCTTATATCAAGCAGCATGTGACAAACCTGGGAGTCATTATGGACTCAGATTTTAAATTGGACAAACATATTAGTTTGGTGTTGCGAAAAAGCTTTTTCCAGCTGAGGCAAATAGCTAAGCTGAGGCCAGTTTTGTCAAGACGTGACATGGAGAAGGTAATACATGCCTTTATTTCAACACGGCTTGACTACTGTAATGCACTGTTCTCAACGATATCTTGCTCGTCTTCAGCTCATTCAAAATGCTGCTGCCCGCCTCTTAACTGGTACCCACAGCTATGAACATGTAACACCTATCCTGTCTTCTCTTCATTGGCTTCCTGTTCATCACAGAATTAATTTCAAAGTCCTAACACTGGTTTTTAAATGCCTTAATGGTCTTGCTCCCCCATACCTTTCCGAGTTACTTCAGCCTTATATTCCTTCACGGACCTTCAGATCAGCTGACCAGCTGCTGTTGGTTGTCCCAAAATCAAGGCTTAAACGTAGAGGAGAACGAGCCTTTTCAGTTATGGCCCCAAAACTTTGGAATACGCTGCCTTTAAATATTAGACAGGCATCTTCGTTTCCTGTTTTTAAAATGCTTTTGAAAACACACCTTTTTTCGATAGCGTTCAGACTGGCTTGCGTTGATATGGTTTTTATGTGTTTTATTATGTTTTATGTGAGTGTCAGTGGTTGTACTTTGTGTTTTACCCTGTGTTTCTGTACAGCACTTTGGGCAAACGTTTTGTTTTTAAACGTGCTATATAAATAAACTGGATTTGGATTTTGAAATACTCACCATTATATGTAACATTATTCCTACAATTGAAAGGAAGCACCTTTTAGTGCAAGAATAAAAGCAAATGAAAGATGACTTTAATGTTAAACTGGTGCAACTAAAGTATATATTTTAATTGATAAATCAAGTAGGATACAAAGTCACGGCTCATACTCTGGTACACTGGTAATTCTCCATAATGTGTGTTTTTATCGGTACTTTAGCAGCCCTACATTTGCTGCACATCTGCAAGCCCTTTTGCAACCCGCCTCTACTCCAGCTCCACCTTTCAAAATCTGTAGATCAGATTTTCATGTGTCCACAGTGAAGGGTGCCAAATCATTTTTTTTTAGTTGTCTGATTTAACTACTATATAAAGTATAGGGCTAACAGTATAGGAAAAACTACACACCTCCTGTATTATTACAGGACATTAATATTGGGGTTTTTTGGCCAGTTTTTATTATTTCTCATTCTTTATAAAACAATCTTTTGCATGCCTATACTGCAACTTCTCACAGTGAGTTATGGTTTAAATATATTTCTAAAAAACTAATTGAAGTTGGCATTAAAGTTTCCTTCTTTTTTTTTTTTTGCAGGTGATCTATGATGAAAAAGTCCTGTGGTAAGACTGTGGTAAACGTTTTTTGCAGCCGGTGTGCGTTGGATGATTGTGTGGGTATTTGTGAATCTGTGGTGGTATTTGTGTGCATGTTTCAGGTGGGAGACCATCATCCTGATCTCTATGTATGGACTCTATATAATCATCATGAAGTGAGTCTTTGCTTCTGCTCATATTTCCAACCTAAAGCCACAACATGTTTTATACGTACCACAGGCAGCATCTTCATGTGTTGTGCTTTGTGAAGGTTTAACAGATCTCTGTGCTGCTTGGTGGAGAGACACTGCAGCAGGGCAGGTCAGCCGTGTCTGAGCGGTCTGCGGCGGACGACTGCTGTCGGAAACGCCGGAGATGGCGACAATGACATGGTGCCGCTGAAACCAGGTGAAAAGGGTCGTGTTTGTACATGTGCTTGTACATCCAAAACAGGAAAAAGTTTGCCAAGCCTCTGAGCAGCATCCAGCAGACCTAGTGACACAGTTTAAGCTGTCAGTATAAGGTTCTTGTGTTCCCCTGGGGATTTCCAACAGGCTGAAATAGAACTAGACCATTTTGACGAACAAAAGTTATTGTCTACGTAACACTGTGTCCTTTTTGTCCTCCCCTCTTCTTTTATCTCCCACTAAACATTTTTCTGCTTTTCTTCCTTCTGTCTCCAAGACTCATGTGTGGTGGCCGGTCAGGATTCAGGGGTCGTGATGGTGGATGAGCTACTGAACTCGCACCCCCATCAACTCACTCTGTCAGAGGCAAGCCTCCGTCTTCTCATCACCCCGCATTACCCCCCCTTCACCTGCCTGCGCATGGCAGGACGCATGGTCATCAGCGAGGTACACTGCACATGCTCACACTCATTGCATAACATCAAGCTGCCCTGGCTTTTTCGGCCGGCTTGGTGGTATTTTGGTGGGCGATCGTGGCTCAAGAGTTGGGAGTTCGCCTTGTAATCGGAAGGTTCCCGGTTCGAGCCCCGGCTTGGACAGTCTCGGTCGTCGTGTCTTTGGGCAAGACACTTCACCCGTTAGGGCCCGGTGGCGCCAGTGTCCGGCAGCCTCGCCTCTGTCAGTGCACCCCAGGGTGGCTGTGGCTACAATGTAGCTTGCCATCACCAGTGTGTGTGAATGGGCGGATGACTGGATGTGTAAAGCGCTTTGGGGTCCTTAGTGACTAGTGTTATACCATCTATACAAATACAGACCATTTACCATTTTAATTTAGATTTAAATATAAACACTTCAATTCAGTGGTTTTCTTTTCTTTTTCTTGAAACCTAGAACTAGTTAGGGAGAAGTACACAGCATCAGCAGGAACCCAAAGCTGTGGTACTGGAATAAGAAGACACTAAATTGGTGCATCTATAGCAGACAAGCTGGCAAACGGGGAGATGTGTACTGGCATATCAAACAACATCCTGTTTGCCATTGTTACACAGATGCCATCTAATAAGCCCACAAAGAAATCACACCAACACAGAGTGCAGCCTAATGCATAATATTAGCCCAGACACAAAAGCAGACAAGACCCCAATCTCCAAATCTGCTTCCTCACTCTCTCAGCTTTCTCTCTGTGCTTGCCATTTCCAGCATCAAATTAAAGCACACCTGCCAATGCTATGCCTGCTCTCTCCATGCCACCCCCACCCCCACCAAAATAAAGCTTTCTAAATCCCCTCTGGTGAATGTGAAGACTTGTCTAGCTGCATAATCACTCTTCCTGCCAGTTCAAATAATCTTAACTACCTTCATTTCCATAACCCTGCTGCAGTGTTTCTCATGTGTTTCTGTTTTCTCCTGAATAAAGTTCTTTCTTTTCTTAAATTTCTCCTGACTTCCCTCACCAATCACCCATAGAGGCAAAGGCTGATTCGGGCTCGGGTTGGCCCAGAGGAAGGGGCAGCTTCAGGGGAGGAAGGTTCGGGAGCCAGTGGGCCTTGGGGGAGAGAGAATGGGACGGCACCTGAGGGAGAGAGACAGCCACCAGAGGGAGAGTTGGAAAGGGGTAAAGAGACAGTAGGGGAGACATGTGGGGGAGGACAGCCCAAGGAGCAAGAGGAAGAGGAGGAGGAGCAAGAGGACCAAGATGAAGAGAATGTTCCTTTCAAACCGTTTGTCCTGCCAGGTAAGAGCCGGCCTCACAGAAAGGCCGACTGGGATTTTGTTTTAATACTTGGATGTGTTTCACATCATTATGCTATAAAGGAAATCATTTTAGATGTGAGTTTATCCGCCTAACGTTAGATTGAATCTCAGGTATTGCATATGTTCAATACACAGTCAAATATATGCACCACCACCACACACCATCTTCATGGCAATTCACATCCAGCCGCAAAACAAGATTCCTCTTAAAAGTTCAATATATCTAAAAATTTAGGGCAAAGTGGTCCTGACACAGAAGTCAACTTTTTGCTAAAAAACATGTCTGTATGGTAAGACTGAACTACGACACTTGAGCTAGTCAGTCTTATCAAACATGTCTTTTGGAAAAGCAAGAGACAAAACTTACTCTCAAAGTATCTGAAATGCACATGTAGGCCATACTGCGTCAAAGAAATACTAAAAAACACACAATTTTTGCTTTTCGCAATAACTAGAGTTTTACCCACTATGATGTTAATATTCATTACATATTTAAAACTCAGGAAACACAGAAAAAGATTAATCCTGAAGCTCGATCATGTACCTGGCCACAGGATGCCATCTTTTGCCATCCACAGCCAATTAAATCTTCCTCTCCACAGAAAATGCAGAGATGAGAGACTGTGTCGATCTTCTAAAAGGCTTTTTCTGTCGTTGGAATCAGCCAGAACTTCCTGCTTTGATAAATAATAATATAATTATTCATCAAGGCACTGTAGAGATAATCCTTTACAGTATTTGATAGCTGATGGAGTTAGTTAAAAGGAGATGACACGAGAAGTCGCGGACACATCCAGGCTGTGCCAGTGAATAATTTAAGGGTTCAGATTAAACTGTAAGGACGCCTCTGGGCAAACTGGTGGGCGTGTGTGTGTTTCACCTTGTTTGTGCATTTCTGAGTGTTTTCATCATGTTCTCAGATGGGTGGTGTGTGCGTCTGAAGTGGCTGCTCTCTTGGCCTGTGAGCGTCCTGCTTTACTGCACCATCCCTGACTGTAACCTGCCGCGGTGGGAGCGCTGGTACCTGCTCACCTTCCTGTCCTCCACACTCTGGATAGCCTTCTTCTCCTACCTCATGGTCTGGATGGTATGATGCACATTCCCACACACACACATTTGGTTTAAACACACACGTACACACACAGGCGCATGACCATTTTTCCTCTCTTAAGGTGACAATAATCAGCTATACATTTGGAATCCCAGATGTGATCATGGGCATCACTTTCCTGGCTGCTGGCACGAGTGTCCCTGACTGCATGGCCAGTCTCATTGTCGCCCGACAAGGTGTGTATTTGTGTGTTTAATATTTAATGAATGAAAGGAAAATGAAGATGTGAACATATGATGTTGTTATGCTGCAGGGATGGGCGACATGGCTGTGTCCAACTCCATTGGCAGTAATATCTTTGATGTGCTGCTGGGTCTGGGCTTTCCCTGGGCGCTGAGGACTCTTATAGTCAGCTATGGATCAGTGGTAACATCAGCTGTTCTCTGTACCTCAGTTTCAGTTTTACTTTTGATATGTAAGCTAGCATAGCTTCAATATTACCATGAAATGTGTTTGACGAGACAAAACAAGTCGCTCGGCACCTGAAGAACTTTACATGATATTCAAGGCACCTTTAAAACTTATATTTGTAATTGGACAATATTTATAGAACTACTGAATTACTCTTTCATTGTTAACTACCATTTCTTTTGATTTGTAACTGATTTGTAATGAAGAAGTAATTCAAAGCTGCTATAACTAGTATTTGAAGGTTACATCAGTGTTAAAATGTGAAGATTATGCTCATCCAGATCACTGTTTAGCTCTGCAGTCTTATTGTTTTGATTCACTGTTACTTCTCTCAAAACACTGTCTTTAGCGGTGAAAGCAGTTGTCGCTACAGCCCTCTGTAAACTGTTTGTTGAGGACCAGTAGCAGACACACACAGCTAATGTGTGTGTAAGGCAATGCACCAGAACCAGATATTTATTCAAGGAGTTGCAAGAGACCAGAAACTTTTTTCTGAGGTCATGGGCTCTCTTCATCCTTTCTTTAAGCTTTGTTCTGATTGGATGCTCCTCACAAACAAAAGGTTTGAACAGCAGGTAGGCGGGGTTCCTGTGCTTGTGCTTGTGCCAGAGTTCTCTGAAACTACCAATTGTAAAGGATCTCTCTTGGCATCATACATTGTGTTTTTGTTTTATTTAATTGCGGTCTGAAGCCTGAGCGTTTGGCTCACAGGGATTACCTGTACAGGTGCTGATCTCTTTATTTGAAACGCTGTCCACTGGAACGGTAAATAAATGACAGGGAGAAAGAAAAATCATACAAAATCCCTTTTAAACAGTGTGAGTTTCTTTCATTTAAAAATGAAAAAAAAAAAGCCCCAAAATTAAAAATCATTGGCCAAAACCAAAATTTGACTGTGAACATGTTGCAAGTGTTTTAAAACAGCGCGTTACACACTTCACATTGTGTGTCCTGTCAGGTGACGATAAACAGCAAAGGCCTGGTGTACTCAGTGATTCTGCTTCTGGCCTCAGTCACGCTTACTGTGAGTAGCTCATCTCCTGATGTTATAAAGCACAGATCAAATAGTGAGATTGTGTACAAAAACAAACAGACCACCCATCACTGTCTGAGACCATTTTTTTACTAACATATTTCGTGATTACACAACAAAACAAAAAGCACTTATTTAATTTTTCCCCGTGTGCCTCTTTCTGTCCGTAACTCCTCAGGTCCTCTGTGTCCATATGAACCACTGGAGGCTGGACCGCAGGCTGGGAGTCTGCCTCCTGCTGCTGTACGCTGTCTTCCTGCTCTGCTCCGTCGGTTTCGAACAGCTTTAGACGACACTCCCGTTACGCGCAAACAAACGGCCCTCCTCCCCTGCTGCCATTATTAATGAAAAACGTACGGAGAGATGATTTATGGTTTCATTTCAAAGTGGCTTTCCACAATAGATAGTCGTTACTATGACACCGGCTGCCTACAAGCGAAATTGTTTACCTTTGATAAATGAGTCTTTTACAGAGTTTTGTACTGTAGCACTTCCAACCCGATGATAATGCACTGTCTCACAAGAAATTTATAAAATATGGAATTTGTATTCTGAAACCTAAAATATTATATAAGAACCCCAAAGTGTGTTAGTTTACTTATTATTACTGCCACAAGTAACCTCAACGAGCAGATGATTTCACATGTAAGTGTATATGGTTGCTTCTCGGTTTGTCCACTTATTTCATGTAAAGTTTTGTGTAATTTCGTCACGCCTTTGTATCTGTAGCTGTAAAAATAGCATAGCATGGCTAATCACGCTCCAGATATTTGCACTAAGCCACTGTTGTCTTGGCTTTGTATACAAATGTAGGCCCCCCTCCCCCCTGCTAAAAGCTTCTCAACACAAAGGTTGTTTTAATTTTTCCTGAAACAACAATGAATATATTCTGCAAGATGTTTATAAATGTCTGTCTGGAGAGAGTCCTGAAGTGTATGTCTTTGAGTTACGAGTGCAATAAAAAACTTTGTTCTGTGATGTTTGTCTTCTGAGGCTCGAAATTCTTAATCACACTTTTAATATTTAACGGCACTGTGAAATTTGTTGCGAAAAAGATTAAAACATCTCAGAAGAGTTAAACCAAAGAGGACTAAATTTAAACTTGTTTTGAATGGACCCGAAGAAGCAGGAAAACCTACAGTAGTTCTCAGACATTTTCTGGCATTTCTCCACACCTTAATTTTTACAAATCATTCACTTCTATTAATTTACCCAGCTCTTGATCGGTGCAACATCATCAGCAAACTTTGGTTGTTTATTTTTTCTAATACTTTTATTCACCAAGATGGCAAACAGGCCAGATGGGCTACCCACAGCCATGGTCAAAGGTGGAGGCTGAAATTGGTTTTTGGGACATGGAAACTAATTTAACTTTGTCCTGTCAGCAGTTTACCCGCTAAAGCAGATGACAGAAGTGATGTATGTAAACGCTGTTGCTACTTTAACACAGTGGCACTCTCGTTTTAGAATGGATACCGAAGCTAGGTTAAAAACAGTCAGGGGTGTTTACCTGCTGCAGTTCAGCACCATGGACAGTTCCACAACCGTCGGCTAATTTTAATGATAGGGAAAATGCTAATTATATGCAATATGATTTCAATAAAGAAAAAGGTAAAGAAGCAGTGTTATGGAGGTTTGTGACAGCATGCATAAGCTCAAATGCACTGAACAGGCAAACATCCAGTCTGACTTTGCTACTTCAGATTTGTCACCTGCAAATCCATGATGCTATTCTCCCGTTTGATAACATCTAAAAGGTGCTCTACTGGATTGCGATTGTGATGAGTGGTTGAGTTATTGCTGGCTTCCTATCACATTGAAGCAGTCTCCTCTGACCTCAGACATCAACAAGGCAATTTCTCCAGAGAATATGCTCAGCCTGGTCTTTTTGCAGTGCTTTTTAAGATTATTCTTTGGAAACCCAAGAGATGGTTGTGTGGGAAAATCCCAGTACATTTGGTGCCACATTCACAATCACTGGAATTGTCTTTTCCAAGTGGCACTGACCTGTCTAAATTCAGTGAGTTGCTGCCATTTGGTTAAGTAAGCAGATCATTTTGTTAACAAGCAGTTGAATAGTCGTCCATAATCATAATTAAGGAAGGAATAATTCAGGAAAAGACAAAAATGAAATAACAATGAACACATTATTAAAGGTGATATTTTTCATTCAGGCTAAATTGGCTTCAATACCAAAGAAATGTAAAAATAAAAATAGTACAACAAAGTACATCATTATACAAATACTCATAATGGAGGTTTGACATATCAGAATAATCAAATAAATCCAAACATGTCACAGTCATAAAAAAAATAGAAAAAGGCAAATACAGTACAGAGAATGCATTAGGAGCTAGATATTGAAGTGTTTGCTATGCTGTAGAGTTTACAAAATTCTACTAGAAAACTCCCAATACCAATGGAATATCAGATAATACAAAATGAAAAAATAAAATAAAATACAAACAATACAATGTCAACAACAACAACAAAAAATAAAGAGTGTGACATGAGAGTGTGTGTGCGTTCATACGGGTGCAATTTGCATGCAAATCTGCCTCAGTGTGACAAATGATGAAAGCAGCTACAGTTTGTGAATGAGTGTGTTCCACTGAATCAACAGAAATGGAGTGTGAAAGGATGATGTCACTGCTAGATGAAGTTTACAAAGCAAGCAAAATAACAGCTGTGAGAACAGGATGCTACTTTATCCTAATTAGTTTCATGTTTCTGACGTCCCGGCAAAATCAGGTTTTCTGTCTGATGGAGAAAGATGAAAAAAAAAGGGGGGAAAAGGGCTTTTGTTTGATGAGCTCAGCCTACAGCATATGGTCTTTATGTAGTGTTTGGTTGAAGTAATGGAGTGGAGGTGAAAGGTAGCAAATACAAAAACTTTTGTGCAGACTCAAATGAGCGAGTGATGAGCTGCTGTCGTGTGATGGCGGACCTTGGCACTGACCGGGTCCCTCTCTGGAAACTTCCTCAAAGGATAAATACTCCGATGGATCAGACAAAAGCACACATGCCACTACAAAAGCCCACTAGTAACCAGAACAATAACAATAATGATAATAATAACAAGAAGAAGAAGAAGAAGAAGAAGAAGAATACTCAACCGTTTACTGTATGTTGTGACATTTTCCTTTTGCTCCTTTCGGGGAATAAAAACAGATCATTCAGCAGAAGAAGAACTGTGGTGGGTCGACACTGCACACTGTGTCTTTGAGTGTGAGGGGTGCAGGTTGTTAGCTGCGGTGCTAATCCGTTTTCTCCTAGGAGCTCCCATGGAGACAGCAGCTACTATGGTTACTGTATGCGCTGTGTCTCTGGTATCTGGTGTGTAACAGTCCAGGAGAAAGTGTGTGTCCATGCTGTTTGACGGCAGCCCTCGGGGACTCTGCAGGCAGGTTGGTAGTGACGGTTTGATCCCCGTGGTTGCTGATCTGAGGTCTGTTTTGGCTCTGTTCCCCCCTCCCCCTTTGGCCGCTGAAGATATGAAAGACTTCTAAAGCTGATCTGCAATCCGGCTCAGCTACATCAGGACCGAGCCTCGAGCTCCGGACTGAGAGGAGGTCTGACGTTTCAATTCGGGGTGGGATCCTGGTGCCTGAAGGGGGTGGAGTCCACCACTGTGTTGTCACTCAGGGGCGGAGCTCTGGTTTTGCTGGTATATGGAGGCTTTGTCCTTCAGCAGAGCCAGGCACAGGTGGCAGCTCCAGCTCCCTGGAAAACAGAAGCAAAGTGAGACAAGGCTCGAAGTGATGGAATCTTGGAGTAACTTGGCAGATACCAGAAGGCCACTAGCTGGTGTATTAGTCACATTTTTACAGCTCTCTCAGTTGTATCTAACAACTTCCTCTGAGTTTGCTACCCTCTGCTGTAAAGTGTCTGCTTACCCTCTGGTGGTTCAGTCATGGGTGGAGTTAGACAGTACATGTGGTAGCCTCGATCACAGTCATCACAGAACAGCAGCTGGTCCTACAAATACACAAAATTTCAATTTACTGATGAAACGCTCACCGCTCACGCTTTTCACTCTCCTAACCCTCGGCATTTAATAATTAGTTATTATTATTCATCTCTGGCTCTTCCACCGTGTGTCTTTTATCCCATGTTCCTCCCCTCACACCCAAATAGGCGATGGCTGCCCCTTCTGAGCCTGGTTCCGCAGGAGATTTCTTTCTATTAAAAGGAAGTTTCTCCTACCTACTATCACCAAAGTGCTTGCTCATATGGGGTTGTCTGATTGTTGGGGTATTTCCTATATTACTGATGGTCTTTACCTTACATTGTAAGGAAGAGACACTGTATGAAAACTGAATTGAAGTAAGGAGGAGCAAAAGGACAGTTACTCTCAGAAACAGTCTCAATTTCTGTTTGTCAAAATAAGCTAAAATTTAATTAATTAATTAATTAATTAACAGACTTAAAAAATACTGGTGACCACCAGTGCTACCACTCAGAGGGTTAGGGTACCCCTTCCTAGTAGATAAACCTATGGTATCAATTTTAAAATCCTGCATTACATTGTTCTTGCTTTCACATTAACAAGATTTTCAGAAAACTTGACCTCACCAGGATTTCAACTGATCCGAGATTTTTAATAGCCAGCCCTAAGGTATCAGTTCGAAGCTCGTACATCACCTTGTTGAGTTATCGCATTCACAAGACGAATATCCGATATCATTTTTATATGATTTTCTCTTTAATTGAACTATGAAATTCCCCACTCGTAGGACTAATAAAGGTATCTTATCTTATCCAATTTTTTAAAAATCTGATATCCAAAGATACTGTTTATTTGGCCCAGTATGTTATGCTGGTGTCAAGACAGCAGTTCATCAATAAAGAAAATAAAGTTAATCACACCTACATGAGCCACTATAACAACTAATATGCCTTTGTTGTCCCTCTCAAACTCATTAAACACACTAAAAACAGAGTCGGGGGGACTGCAAGTCAACAAGCTGAAACTGAGAAGTGATGTTGCACTGTGTCTGTCCCACAGCTGTGACGCACAGAGTGGATGTTTGCTCATTAAAACAAAACGATTTTTAAAAATAGAAAGTTTAAGTCAAATAATATACCTTTACAATTTTCTACCATATTCTTAGTAAATCTTGCAGTGCATAGTAAATAAATATCTTTTTACAATTCTGGTAAAAGCAGCCAAAAAGGCAGTCAAGAGATGCTGGCTCCTTCCCGTGCCTCCCACTATATCAGAGCAGAAAGACATTGTGAATGAGATTTATGTAATGGAAGCTATTATGTTTTCAATAAGTCTTAAAAAAAAAAAAAAAAAAAAGCATTTTTGTCAAATTATGGAGCAAGTGGGTCAGTTTTATTAAGCCTCTGCACCCAGACTTTGTTGAAATTTCTCCTGTTTAGAAACTTAGAGTGCCTGTGAGTGCCTTATCCCCCTTTAAACCCTGTGACGGATGTTTTTCCTTTGCTCCCCACTTGTTCTTTGTTCTCAAAACGTAAAAAGATAAAAGTGGTTTATATTTGGACATCCTGTTATTGACACACTATGTTGTACTCCACTTCTTGAAAATAAAGAATTTCAAAAAAAATAGACAGTCTTATGTGGATATGGTCAAAAAGAGAAGAAAGGGGTCACAGGCAGTTTTTTTAAACTTGTAACCACTACAGATTAAGGTTTTGGGGAACATTAAAAAAATAAATAAATAAATAAATAAAATAAAATAAATAAAAAATTTTTTTTAAAAAGCTCACATCATTCTCGGAGGTGCCACAAACATTGCAGCATTTGCACTCGATGCACTGCCAGCGATAGGTCTTCACCGCAGCCATCATCACTGGTGTGAACTGCAGGCACGTTGGGTGGCCTACGCAAAGGAGACAAAAAACCCCAAAAACACACACACAAAACAGGTGAACAACAATGAAAACTGTGAGGAAGTAGTGTGGAAAGACCTGCAGGCACCATGATACAGAACATTTTAAGGTTTAAATGGTTGTCTCAAGAAAGACCAATTACACCAAACAGCAGATAAATATCTGCTTTAAACTATATGTGTGATAACCAAGCCTAAAGGGACACAATGCGTTCATACCTGAGCGACCGCAGTCTGAACAGGATACCAACTCTTCTGATTGGCCGGTCTTCTGGTTTAGGGTGGAATCTCCCAGACAGAAGTCACAGTAATCATTGGGCAGTGCCAGCCCATTGGGACCCTTCTTAGTAGCTGTGCAGGAAATAAGTGAAGAAACTATAAGAATCTGAACGTATGAAGGAAAGAGAACACCGCTCTCTTCTCCCAGGTAAGCAGATCAGCATATACAGCTTAAAAATGAAAGTTCCACATTTTCCAAGTACAAACCTGTTTGTAGCAGGCCTTCCAAAAATAACATTCATAATGACGATGCATTGAATTATGATTGAAACTTAAGTATGAGTGACAACTCACAAAACGCACTTCTTTTTATGTATATGATAACACGATTTCGCGTGCACAAAGGAATTTTTTTTTAAAAAAAAGCAAGACCATGGATATGTTTGGGGGTTTAAAAAAAACAGACAAAGGAAAAAATAAATATGGATGATATGCTTTTAAAAAAAAAAAAAAGGGGGGGGGGGGAGTCCCAACTGTGCAAGCATGTTTCAATCAGGAATGCCTCCAAATTTGGGATCTGAAATAATGAAAATCAAAAAATGAAAAGAGCAAGAAAAATTTAAAAAAAGAATGAGAGAGAGACTTCCCTTGAACAAACACACACATGCTACACAGCATGCAACCAAACCTCCCTCCCCTCTTTCTCTCCATCTCTCTCTCTCTCAGCACTAGAGAGTGACTCACTCTTCTGCTCCTCAGGCTGGCGAGGAGTGGGTGGTGCCTCGATCTCCTCGCGGTCCTCGCCCTCCTCCTCTGCCAGGTGAGAGTGTGTATAGTGGTAGCTCAGGCCAGGACGGTTCTTGTAGCGCTTCCCACAAACTGACACACACACACACGTTCATACAAAAGTGTTATAGTTGTGGCAGCGAATTTTAACTACCGTCCAAAAAGGCCCAAGTTGGAAACAAGGTGGGCGTGCACCTTTCACCACCTCAAAACCAAGTAAAAGAAAAAACATTAAAAAAAACACTAACTTCATTTCATATGATTAATTGTTGACGGACACGCTAGTAGCAGACTCATACAGCGAAGGAGAGCATTTGCACAGTGAGCTTGGGCCAACAGGAAGTTACAGAGCACACGAAGCAGCATCTCAGGGATAAGAGAGAGAAAAGAAAAAAAAGACAACGCATCCAGGCGAGCAACTTTTTCAACTTCTGCGTCGTCAAACTTTAGTTCCAGGTGGGATCTTTCAGATGACTCCATGCATGGCACAAGGCTCATCTTTGTCTTTTAAGAGGGGAAAAGCAAAAGCCTCTCTTGCTGACATGCATGGCGCACACAAACACGTTACACAGAAAGCTAATACTCACTGTCGCAGGCGTAAGGTTTATCCCTTTCCTCCAGCGCTGCAGCTGCGGCCTCCGTTTTCTTCTTGCCATTCTTGTCGCTGCGGCCCTGAACAACAAATTGCACAGTTGAGACCAACAAACAGACCAACTTAAACAACACAACTTACTTTGCATACATCACCTTTAACGGTTTTGAAAAACAATGAGAAGTAAGTGCATTTCTGACAATTGGTACAGATCAAAATGTTTTGGGAAGTGAAAATGAATTGAACATTTTGTGAAATTGGTTCACTGGAGAAATCAAAATTACAAAAATAAACTCTGACACAGGAGAACCAGCTGAACAAGAAAAGCCCCTTTCAGATAAATATGCCTTTCGATAAGAGTGTCAGCTTCATGTATCAGAAGCACATTGGCCAACCGTATCTGTGTCTGAATGACAGAACAGTGTCAGTCAATCAGACTAAAGAAGCCAGTGATGTTTCATATTGTATCTCTGAAGAGATCAAACAATATCCATGGAAAAGAAGTGCGTTTAAGAAAAACGTTAGATTGAGAACTATAAGCATTGCAACTTAAGTAGTAACTGTAAGCACTGTTGTTGTAAGTTGTTTTAATTCAGTTATCTATCAACTATCACTGTTTTAATTATGTAAGACAAATGATGAGCTGATTAATCAAATTAACTGTATTATTAAAAATGACAACATTGAAAACACATTACGCTGACTGCAAATAAGACAAAGGATGACTTGAATTATCAGCAGCTCATCTGGTCACGTTTTTCTTTTTGTTATTGTAAAGATTTCTTTATTTCCTGTCAGAAAGATGTAACATCAAATGTCGGCCAAGTTAATATTTTAAACATATCAGTTTAGACTCACAGTTGGCAATCCATCAGTGAAGAAACAGAACACTAACCTTGGACTTGCTCTTCCCTCGCCTCTTGGGGGTCTCATCCTCAAAGTCTTCGTCATCCAGATCATCCAGGTAGTCATCATGGTCCAGCACTCTCTACCATAAAAATAACAGTCTAATTGCTTCTGCTTGTTAAAAAAAAAAAAAAAAAAATCATTTGTGCCATTTTTGACAAAAAGCATCAGCATCGAGTCAGCTTTGGGTCTGACCTTACGGATGCGCCCAGAGGATGTGGTGGTTGTTGATGTCACAGGAGGCTCCACGGTAGCCGGATCATCCTCAGGGCCTCGAACATCTGCCACACCGCTCCTCCTTTCAAGAGGCTCTCCTTTCAGCAGGGCCTCCAAACTGCTGCCATCCACTGCTCCCAAGGTATCGCGCTTCAGACCCAGCTCCAAGTCTGCTACACAAACAAAGCAGAACAAAAATGCATACAACCACTACAAGTGTAACAGATAAACCAGTGTATAGAAGAAAGAAAAAAAAAGAAAATAATTAAACTTATGGAATGTTTATTTAAATGGAAAAGTTGTTTCATCAGAGGTGGTACCTGGTTTGATTGGGGGAAAGGCCAGACGGGGATCCTCAGGGGGATGAGAACGCCGTTTCTTTCTCCAGCGACGGGCTGGGTAGGTGTAGAGCTGCCCTGGAGCTACGCCTGATGTGACAGAGAAACACCAAAAGCTGAAGTATGTTTTAGTGAGATGACATGCTACACCCTGTATATCAGTTACAGAGATCATCTAAGGAGCTTGGAAAGAAAAGCGACTGGACTTCATCAACCTCTAATCCAAGAAGCTTCAGTTCTTTGGTTCTTCAGAAGCTTCTCGGATAAGAGGTGAAATGTCTTCAAGAAACGTAAGGTCGTCCAGTCGCTTTGCTTTCCAAGCTCCTTGGATTACTATGACCTAGATGACTGAGAACCTACAAATGCTTAAAGAAATCATCCAACACTACTTCGATACCTGCACTTCGGTGTCTCTTCTCCATCCAGATGTAACAGTTGGACTGGGCTACACCAGTCTGAGAGTCCAGGAAAGGCATAAGGATGCTGCGCTCGGCACACAGACGAGCATTATAATTATGACACTGCTCCATGGCATCTCTGTAATACTGCTCTCCAAGCCTGAAAAGTGGAAGTTGGACACTAACAGGTCAAATAACACAAATCAGAGCAGACTATTAATAATCAACTGCTAATTAAACAAAGTTCAAATAATCAACACTGAAGAGATAAGTAAAAATGTATCAGCAGCACCAGCAGTCCTTAAAATGTCTATGTTTAACTGTCTCATTACATTTGTTGTCACAAATGCTTTCGTGGTTTCCCTCCTTGGCTTGCTTTAGCTCAGATATCCCTGCACAGTCAATGGGTGTATCTCTAGCTAAAACTATCCAGAGCTCAGAGCCAGGCACAAGCTAGCAGCCTCAGTATGAGCAAAAGATCAATGCAGTTATGTGAAAAATTATGCAAGCAAGTGAAAAAGATATAAGAGTTATCTGGTTAAGTTATTAACATACTGCAAACAACACACAGCAGAGCATTTTATTTTCAGTAATTTAAGTGAGAGAAAATCCTCTAATTAACTTCAACCTGGGGGACATTTTCAAGTTTAATCATCTCTTTATTATGAAAATAATTTGCATTGAAAAAAAGGTTCAGTTTGATTAATATATCCTGAGTTATAGTTCTTAGAAAAAAAAGGAAATGGTATTGGCAGGTCGCAGTTAAGGGAAAAATCAGCCAAGAAAATTGCAATCAGTGCTTCTCTAGTACTAAACCTTTTTTTCAGCTGCTATTTTTGTTACTTATCTGCCAAGCAAATTTTAGCTGGGTTTAACAGCATGACTATGCTCTGTAAAGAGTCGAGATAAAGTGAATTAAGACACATAAAAGCTTATTTTCACTTTAAAACAGTCTTTTTTGAATGACATGCAGCTGATACATGACTGTGCTATCACACAAACCGGCCTTGCTTGAGCTGCACAACAAAGGAGCTGTGAAATTACTGCAAACGGCACTACCGAACAACCTACTGCGACTTTGCTCGCATATTTCACCACAAACGTCTCTTCTACTGCTTTGCAATTACATCCCAATTTAACTATTTTAACAGTAGTCAATGTCGATGTATCTAAAATGAATAATTAAGGGTTACTGCTCTCCTCATAAATCCACTATTAATTATGTTGAATCACAACAGTAAAACGATGATATTTTTCTGTCTGGGGTCAATGTATTTAATTATTTACTTACGGGCGACACCAAACCAAGCCTAGTTTCATTTGAGCACTCAGCATTATCAGTAACGGTGGAGGGTGTCAGAACAAAAGGTTGATTGTTAGCGACTCTCGTCACAACAAAGCGCCCGCCAACCTGACAGGTTAAAGGAAAATTAACCCGCTTTCATCTGCGTGCGACTGGCTACAAACTGTTTAAAGCTTTTACACGTAAAACCACTTTAAGTACAATTAATACTTGCTGAATTAGGCTTAAACTGAGGCTGAAATGCAGCTCCATAGCAGGGTTGATTCCCTTATGTTTCCCCAAAGCTAACAAGCTAACAGTAGCACGGAGGATAACGTTATCCTCTTGGGACAATTATCGTATTCAATACTGAAGATGCGATGTGCAATTTTTCTGCGCCCTGCCTTTAAAACGATGAATAATTAACTAAAAAAGCGCCTCTGTGCGGCTGCTAGTTTAACTCTCACAATAAATAAAGGTAAACTTACACTTTAACAACACTGTCGACGGCCGCCGCCATATTTGCTTATTGCGGTTGTGTGATGTGCCACTGCGCCTGCGCACAGATTCTGGAAACCGTTATTGCCTCCACCTGGTGAAAAACACGAAATGCGCATTTTACAACAAACTTCTCCGCACTTCGGTTCCTCTACACAACCTTATTCGGGTAAGAGGAGTCATTTGTACTTAAGGTGACTTATAGGCGAAAGAATATGAAACATGAGCAAAAATCTGATGCATAAAATACTAATACGTTTAGAAAATGTGCCATGTGTTGAAATTGTGTGTCTCTCGACGTTTGTTTGGTTTGGGGGGGGTTTGGTTTTAGTTGTTTTTTGTTTTTGTTTTTTTTACTACAACCAAAGTTCAAATTTGTCAACAGAACAAGCATTTATATTTACTGTGAGACAGGATTGTCTACATCATTTATTTTCAAACGCTTCTATGCCAAAGGGCAAGCCAACATAACAATGCACACCTGAGTTAAAGTGTGCTCAAAATAACTTGCATTTTTCGACATATGTAGCATCTGATTATAGCCCCCCCCCCCCAAATTTTTTTCTTTTTAACCTACCATCATATGCTTTGCCTCAGTGGCCTTATCAAACAGTCCATGGACTGTTTGATAAGGCCCTAGACCGTTTGTTGCAACAAACGGTTGTGGAAAATTTAACAATAACCTGCAACACATCCAGCGAGCTTGATTTGAAGTGGGGTTAATAAATACATCGCAATGTGTAGAGAGCACCCCAGTGAAACACTAGGACCATCTCTGAATTGTGGCCACCGCCCTTACATCTTATATACAGGGACACAGACAAAGAACATTCCACAAACTCTTACACGTTGATAAGCAGAAGGAGTCCCACTATCTGTTTAACGTCTCCCATTACAATGGCCTCACTGTGTTAACTGTTACGGATTCAAATATTGGGGATGGATACAAGAGGAAAAACCACAATAACAACACTGGTCCGGCCGGGTTGAGTCAAATGATGATTTTAACGATCACACGCGTGGGAGATGGACACCGTACGCAGACAGCATCAGATCTCAAAATGGTGGAGCATTGATCAAACTCTTATAGCCTCTAATGGCCCCCACCTTATCATAAAAGCCTAAACATTCACATGCTTTCT
>NW_005187409.1:4999591-5000799 GCF_000239375.1 Pundamilia nyererei | reverse complement strand
AACATTTGCCCCCCAAAAATCATGTGTTTGCTTCTGCCTACTGTCCCACGGTTTCCTCTCCAGTGTGGTACTCAGCTTCTCATGAACACAGGCATTTTATCTTCTAAACGCTATTCAGTTCATTTCAATAATTAATGCTTAAACATGGAAATAATGATTTATGCTTCTCACTGATTCTCCAAAAAAGTCCGGAAACCTTTTGGGACATTACTAGCCTAAGTTTTACCATACCTAAGTTATTAAAAACACAAATGAAGTCATAAAAATGTTCATATAATCCTTGTTTGATGTTAAAACTCAACTTCCCCCCTTTTTTTTGACAAATTCCCATGTGTCAAATCAACGGAGCTAGAAAATTAAAAGAAAAGGTTAGTGACCTCATATCTTAGAAAGTATGAGACCTTCTCCTATCCAGTGTCATTGCTCCAATCCTGTCATCCTGTGCCAGGGAATGAAATCAATTTAATTGTCATGTTAAATCTGTTCAACTCCTGGCTCCGCCCAGAGCCTGCGTCCGCAGAATCGCCATGAAACAAAACCTGTATTAATATGAACTTCACTTGAATATGAACTTGTTGACACAGCAAAGGAACATGCTCTCCTTCTCGAGGACAGGCACTGACTCCCACTTATCTCCTGGAGCCAACTGTCCCTTATGGAGACACAACATTGCAGCTACAAGGTTTTGCAGATTGTTAAGTTTATCTGTGTGTAATGCTCTAAATCAAGTATGAAATATTAAATGAATGTTGTGTAATCAACTGCCACTACTTAAAACTTAGCAAAAGACATAACTGAGTAAAAGATCACAAAGAAAAGCATGATATCAGTGTTATGTAAGCGCGTGCGGCCTTCCATGCCCAAAGTCACTCCAGTCCATAGATCAGCCAAACATCGTGTTGACCGTAGCTTTTAACCCTTATTAACTTGAGCACAACTCTATAATGAGCAACAAACTGCAATATGTATAAAAATGATCATGGTTACACCTGCAATGAAAGATCATATGATTATCCCGACACCTGTAAATAGAAGATTAACCTGAGGTTATAACAATCACCGTAATACAAATGTTAATGTAATGTCAAAAGCTTCAATAAATGATCAATGCAATGCTTGTTGTAGTGGCAATTCCTTTACTTTTGAAAGCTCAAACGTCCCACAACTTAAAGTCCACAAGCCACTGCTGCACTGAGGTAATATTTCGT
>NW_005187409.1:4978491-4985600 GCF_000239375.1 Pundamilia nyererei | reverse complement strand
ATTTCTTATAACTCAGCAGTATAATGCATCATAAAACAATATCATTCATTCACAATAAATCAGCAGTCTAATGTAATGCAAATCAGTTTAACAAATGCAATAGTTACCACCTTCTAATTCAGGAGAATAATGCAAACTAAAACTACATAGTAATTCACAAACTTTAATTAGGGGTCTAACATGGCATAAAATAATATTATAATCCCACATAATGTTCCACATGCATGTAAACTAGTGACAGGGAGTGCTCTTACTATAGTAAAGTGAGAAAGTGATATTACTATAACTAATGTGATATGATTAAATATGTGATTAATAGATGAGAAATCTGCCACCACCTTCCACCCTTTGTGATACCACAATTAAGAATTAAAAATAATTAAGTATCGCATAAAAACACATGGAAATTTCTTTTCTAACTACTGTACATCAGCACCATTGTGTACTCAAAGAATTCACAATGTGCATCTTCCCTATAGTCAGAAGGAAACAACAAATTCACATTTTATGGTCATCTTCTCTCCATCTAAGTCTCCACCCTTTGTTCGAAGGATGGCAGTTATATCATAAAAGAAAACACAATATGAGATGATATTGATCATCATTATCTGCAAAGAAAACTTCAACCTTAGTTACATCAAGCTGCTCTCTCATAAGAACCTGTTGTTAAGATAAGGAAGTTTTTCAGTGTGTGATATGTCTTCCCACTTTATAATTAAATCTCCCAATTTATTAACTGTTTCTGTAAAAGACCCTCATCCCCCATGTTATTAGGGATTGAGGCACACATGCCTCGCCAAACATCACACACAATCCTTTGTGCCATTTGCTTTGCCCTGTCCAGATGTTTGCCATCAAGGACAGTGAATATGTCTGAATCTGTAGGTACCACAAACATATACTAACACTGATGTTAGTGCTTCTCGAGTTTTAAAGTAAAACCCAAAAGTAGCCATGAATTTCCACACAGCCAACATATATATCAAACACTTCTGAGCTACATTTTACAACAGAATTATAGCTCTTTCCTCTCTGTCTATGCAGTGTACTGTACTCTTTACTATTGTAGAGCCATCAGCCCGTTTAAAAGGTGTAAACCTTCTCAAGGGCATTTACAATTATCTTTACTGTGCCTACATCAGTGATTGGGGAAACCAAAACAACCACATTTGACTCTCTAAACCTCCTCGTTTAGGTGCATGTTTGAGGTCTATCAAAATCCCTCAATAAAATGTGATGAACCAAAACATGACATGTGTTGCGAAATCAGTTTCACCCCGGTTCGTTTTATTCCTCGAAACTTCCAGAGACGGCACCGGAACTCAGTAGTTATTTCACAAAACCTTTATTCATCTTCATTTAAGCATGCACTTCTAGAAGGGAAGACGAGGCCGATGTCCCTCTGCAAAATCTTCACCCCTTTGTTAGTTACAGCCAGCTTTATAGAGGCGACCCTATCATAAAACCCCCATGGTGTGCTCCAAACTCTGTGTCTGTGTGTATGCACGAGCACATGAGTGCCTGTGTGTGCGCGTACCCGTATGCCTATGTGAGCGCACGTGAGTGAATGTATGTGCGTACCTGTATGTATGTGTGAGTGCACGTGAGTGACTGTGTACGCGTGTGGGTGCGTAACAGTTAAAGCACTGTGGGTGTGTGTGTCTCTATGTACGTGACTCCCTGCCGGTCATAAAAGTCCATCTCCCTTCCAGACCACAGTTATCCAGTTACAAATGTTGAGACCCCCACCCAGGTATCCTCTGGGGAATTTCCACTCAGCATTAACTCCTCTTTGTCTTACTTTCACAGTTCAACTGGGGGAGGGTCTCCTAAAATCTACTCCTAAGTTCATGACACAGTCAGGCCTTTATTTATATCCAGGGCAGTGTCACTGTCTCACAATTCTATATCCTATCTAACACATTCCTAAACTCTAAAATAAGCTAAACATTCCTACACATGCTAGATAATCAATCTACCTACCCTACAAAATGCGCACAAGTTGCTGTAAAACTTGCATGCTATAACTACTCCAATCACTTTTACTCATGCTCAGAACTCTAACAGAGTTTGATGTTCGGAGAGTCATGTAAATGCATGTCATTTATAAAATATAACGTCATACCAACGACCACCTTAACTTAAAAACACACTAAGCTTTCCAGGGAAACTGATTGGCTGTTTAAGCAGGTGTTATCTGCATTCATTCGCTGATCCCTGTTAGGTGCCACAGAGTCTCACTCTTCAGTCGCTGAGTTGGAGCTTGGCACTCCCTTGTTGGAGGAGGGCACTCTTTTCACCCCTCACCCTCTCGTTCCAACGCAGCTTTATGGTTATTGCTGTGGTTCTGGAATCTTCTCATGATGACTAGTAGGGCCCCAAACCGCACGACCTTTGACCTCAACCACTGCCTGGGCTGTCAGCTCTGCTATGAATGGTCCCTGCTTCTTGCTGGGTCTCTGAAGACTTCTGATCAGCACCCAGTCTCAGTCAGGAGATTCCACCCTTGGGATGATTTCTTCCAGCAATACTCTGGCTGCTGCACCTGTATCTCTTTACTAGGAGGAAAAACTTCTAACCATTTGGAAAACATGTCAACCATCATCAAACCACATTTTCCTTTCAGTTCAGTGAAGTTTACTTATAGATCATCAAAGCCTTATCTGAACATGGACTTAACCCCCCTGTAGAGGTTTAATACCTGTACATGAACTGTTAATCCCACAAATCACAGTAAAAAGCCATGGACAACATCAGGGCTTCTCCTCCGGAGTAATTTCACTTCAGCCCTGTAACCCTGTGTTAAAGAATAAAATCAGCATTAATGTCATGTTAAGTGGGCTCTAACTCTTGGCTCTTCCTGGAGCCTGCATCCACACCGCAGTTACCTAGAAACCAAAATCGGTGAGTAAATACAAACTTCACACTTACAAACAACTGTAGGGTCATAAGAGTAATAAGGCATCCAACACCACTTACAAAAGTGCGCCATATGCAGTTTATTTCCCCCAAATCATTAAAACACTACTGTTACCATAATTTGCCCAAATCATGGATCATCCCATGTGTTTAATTAAAACTACTGTAACCAGTAACTTTTCTTAAGTAATGTCACTCACTTGTTTTCACACTTTGAACTCAACACCTTAAAATGAATAAAGATATGATAATGAGCCCCACACTAAGATGTTCTGTAATCACTGCACAACCTGCTTCATTTCACTCATGTCTGCCTGTGTGATGCCAGAACCCTTAGAGAGGAAAAAAAAAAACATTAGCCAGTGGTGTGTCCTCGCAGGTCGGGCCTGGATCAACAGATTCCAGAGGTGTTGCTGTAAATCATGTGGTCAACCCTCCTAGTCTGTGAAAGGAGTGATACTGATTTTAACACAGTATGTGTTTCACATTGAATACACATTTTCCCCCTGTAACATTTAACATTTGATTGATTGATAATACTTTATTTATCCCGAGGGAAATTGGGTTAAGGCTGCCAGCCGTGCCAGCGCCATCTTACCCTTCCGACCATACATACATTACACAAAACATCACATGGGGAAGACAGGTCAGAGAGGTATAACAATGGAAATTGCACCACATGAGGAAAGATAAGGAGAAAAAAATAACTCTCCCCAGACTGAGCTCCAACATTGAGATCAGTTTGAGAACTGGACAAAAAACACCTCTGCACATAGCACATGAAAAAACTCTTAATACACCAAAGAAACGCATGACAAGCAGCAGGGGTGGGTAAAGGGTGCAGCATCGGAAGGGAATAAGCATAGAAGGCGTTTGGAAAGGTAGGGGTGTGTGTGTGTGTGTGTGTGCGCGCGCGCGCGCTAGTAGGCAGGTTTAATGGCTGTGTGTGCAGTGGAGCTGCAGATTCAGTAGAGCATGTCCTTAAACCTGCCTTTCCTTCACATTTCTCTGTTTATGTGTGACATATTTAATATCATTTTCATCACTACTTATTAACACTTTCCCTCTCTTATTCTTCAATCCACATTTTAACACATCTCTTTCCATCACTCTTGGTTATACACACACACACTTCTCTTTACTGCATTCCTCAGTTTCTACACACTTTATACTGCATGTATTCTTTCCCATATTTCTGAAAGGGAAAAGAAAATCATGCAACCAAAACCTGGATTTGATCCTGCACTTACCACTGCAACAAGAATACCCACTTGAATATCCAAACTGAGTTTCTAGGAACCTGCACCCAATAATTGCAGCTGTAAGGAAGCGAGGATTTCCCCGTCGGTCCGATAGAAAAATCCTCCCAAATCAAAACAGCTCACCGTTGCAGATCCTTTGCAGTGCCTCTCTTGGTTCTTTTAAAAATTCCTGCATGTGTGATTCGGTGAAGCATACCCCCCGGTTCTCCCTTTTTGAAAACAACGGTGGGACTGAGGCAATTTTACCTCAGGATGGCCAGTCACCGCGTGCCCGTGATTCAGCGAAACTCACCGGAGGAATCCTGCCCGACAACGCCAAATTGTTGTGGAAAATTGAACAATAACCTGCAACACACCCAGCGAGCTTGATTTGAAGTGGGTTTGATAAACACATTGCAATGTGGAGAGAGCATCCCAGTGAAACACTAGGACCATCTCTGAATTGTGGCCACCGTCCTTACATCTTATATACAGAGACGCAGACAAAGAACATTCCACAAACTCACACGTTGGCCCCTCTCACGGGGGAGCTATACCTTCTCCCTCACAGAGAGAATTATGACCTTGTTTTCTGCTTGGCCGTCACCTAAGGATTTACATCCCTGATACGCAGAAGGAGTCCCACTATCTGTTTAATGTCTCCCATTACAATGGCCTCACTGTGTTAACGTTCCACATGCATGTAAACTAGTGACAGGAGTGCTCTTACTATAGTAAAGTGATATTACTATAACTAATGTGATATGATTAAATCTGTGATTAATAGATGAGAAAATAAATCTGCCACCACACGGTCTAGGTGCATCTGGTTCAGATATAGCGCTTTCTCAATGAAAGAAGCCAAGTTTTTTTCAAAGGTTATTAGGTGTGCCAGTGGCAGTTTATTTGGTCTGAGGTCTGTTTACACCCTGAGTAAGGCTCAAGTTGTCTTCCTGAAAGCGCTGTAACTGAGTTCAAGGATGCAATTCCACGGTTATCTCCTTCGATGTCATGTGCCAGCACAATGCAGAGCACTGTTTACGAACCTGGATACAGGTTAAAGTAAAAAAAAAAAATAGTGACGGTTTATTTCAGCATGTTGGCATCACAAGTGAATAATCTGATAACAAAAATATCATCACAGCCAAATCAACATACCTACCCAGTGTACTTTACCACTCAGGCTTTGAGCCATCAGGCAAGTGTTTATGTTAAACCCTGCCCAATAAATGCCCCTGACATAGACTTAACTCCAACTCTGACCTTCAAACTGGCTTTTGAAAGAGTATAAAATATTAGGGTCAGCTAAAAACTTGTAAGTTTGGAAGATTTATTGTACATCATGGGTCTAAATAAATTCTGACACCAAATATGCTGACAAGAGAACTTTTTGTTTATGTGTATTTTATCTTTAGCTTATAGTGCCAGTTGACGTCAGTCACACATGTAGCCTAGACAAGCAGTTCGTGAAAAAGCGGGAACAAGGTCATAACTGTTCTTATTTCAAAACAATATTTTTACATATTTATAATATTTATACATAAACATTAAGTGAATAGGGAGTCATATAACAAGGGTTACCGTGTCCACAAACGGGTTATCATAGATACAGTATGTAAAGTAATCATATTTATACTCTTATTAAATAGACTTCTTCACTGATGAATTAAAAATTCTGAGCAAATTACATGATTTTGAAATCGTGACATTCTGAAGAATGAGTGCTGCTCTTTTTTATGTTTTTTGCTAAAGCACAGGATTTTGATTGCACTGTAACAATGTCTATATTTTAGATTGCATCGCAACTTTTGCAGAAGTCAAGACTCTAAATACTCCTTCAGCCACAAATCCATTAGCTAAAAGTTGAAATTCAGTAAAACCTTTATCTGTCTCATTTATTAAATCTAATTATTTCCTCTGGTATCGCTATTCCTAAAAAGGCACTTTTTTCTGCCTGGAAATGATCGTAAATTGCTGGTTCCTTTGAGGTCTGTGAGGAATGAGAAAACCTGTCCAGCCGTAGATTTTTTTTGTGTCTTATCTACAATAGGCTCAGCCCCCTATGCCATGAGGAGGCTTAGACTGGCTATGAGACAAACAGAAAACAAAACAGTCAGGCAGAGACGATAGGAACGCAGTCCTGGAAAGGATTCAGAAAGGTACCAGAATACCCACACTGCCACCAGCTAAGCAGGTAATTAGTGTTTGACTTTGATTTTCATTGCTTAAACCTATCGCAGTTAGCAAAAGCTTCTGTCTATATTTGCTGCAGCTGTTGACTGTAAATTAAACTAAGCTGGTCTCTGATAAAGCAAGCGTGTGTTTTAGTTTGGCACTTACTGGTGACTAAGATTTAAAACAAAGTAAAAGTGTAAAAGTTTACAAATAATTGTCACTGTATCACTTTTTAATCTACACAGAAAGGTCACTCAGATCAGGTTTTACTGCTGCATTATCACATCTATATTATGCCAAAATGCCTTTATATGGATTTTATAAAATTATTTTTAATAGCTTTCATGACAGTTTGTAACAAGTTTTTGTAACAAGGTGAAGGTAATGCTTTACATGTTTACTGTTCCCAATGCTTTTCCTTGAACGCAATGTTGGAGAATAATTAGATATATCCTTATGAAATAACTACTTCCCACCTAACCAGTACTCTAGATCAGTTAGGTGTTTTTCAGTTGCCAAGGCTTTTTGTAAATTATACGGTGTGCACTCTGTTTTCTTTTTTTGTTGCCTCTATGATGGTGTGATAAAGAGAGGGAAATCAAACAGGCAGACTTTACTGTTAAAACTTCCCCTGAAATAAAACAAGATTTTAGAGCTGTGAACTTTGTTCAAAGATGTACCTCTTAATGACTCCTTTTATTAATAAATGCAAATTGTGTTATTTTTGTTCTAGCTGTTACTGTGAGTAGGCTCTAATGTGATAGGTGAGTGAAT
>NW_005187409.1:4972154-4977818 GCF_000239375.1 Pundamilia nyererei | reverse complement strand
CAAAATCACAAATAAACGAATAAATGTCCTTAACTTTCCAATCGTTTCGAGTATCAATCATTGAAAAACTAGTGAAAATATAAGAAGATTTAATGGAACCCCCTGATTTCAATCACACTCCGTCTTTAACCAAGTGAGGCCATCAAGGCTGTAGCCACAGGTTTTTGACATCCTAGTGCAAAAATAGAGATTTCTGATCTTCAGAAAGGAGCTTTAATCTTTTCTTATATGCAGACTCCTCTGTCTCTCTAACTGATCCTATTTCTTGATTTGAATTAATTCTGCTTTCTTGATGATATTTTAGGATAGAAGATGATTCTGTACTGACTGAATACATTTTTAACCGCTTTCACTAACTTAATAACTAGTAAACAGTAAAAATAAATGTAACTAAAGTATGGTCTAGTATTTAGAATTCTGCTACATTGGTTGTGACTGTCCTGACAGCTTATTCATCTACAGATATCAGTTTATAGAGCTGTAAGTATAATTACAGTTTCTTTTTTCCATTTCCAGCCTTGGTTTTCTGAACACAGTTTTGGAGACATGCCAATATAAAACTAAACTATAGCTGAGTAATTCAACCAAGAGGGAAAAGTCTTAAAAACAAACCTTACATTGTGAAGGAAAATTCCAACCCCAATCAAGAGCTATTCCGGGAGTTGTGAGAAACTGTCAAACATTTACTAAAATCTAATCAAACAGTAGCACCCCAGACTGCCCTTGACTGCCCCACCCGTATCACATTACAACTGATAGTTCATAGTTGGAAGCACAGTTTGTAGGAAATGTTAGGATTGAACTAAACATTTTGCATTTAAACAACTTATTAGTCTTATTTGTATTATTTATTTATTTATTTTTTCATCAGTGGATCCACGTTTTGCCAGTCATCAAGGCAGCACACAATGGCTCTGAACATCCCAGGGCTGGTGGTAATGGTGGTCTTCTACCTGATGGTGCTGGGCACTGGTCTGTGGGCCTCGATGAAGTCCAAACGGGTGCAGAAAAGCAGCCAAGCAGCCCGGACAGAGGTCACTTTGCTGGGAAACAGAGGGATCAGTATGGTAGTAGGAGTCTTCACAATGACCGGTGAGAGTGCATGTTTGTAGATATTTGGCTGTTATTGTAGCTACTTTCATTGAGTGAAACTGTGTAAGAACATTGTGAAGCACAAAATGAGTATGTTGTTGCATGAGCTCATCACAGTGCAGCTTTTGTAATAGAAGAGAATATAACTTGTTCTAACTCCACCAAAGTAAATAGTTAGTAAAGTAGCTGGTGAACAACAACCTGTCTCTCTTTAACAGGGAGTCCCCCATTTGACATTATTTCAACAAAAACATGTGCAGCTATTAAGATAAAGGGACTAGTCTGTTCGTATGTAAAAGACAACAAACCTTTCTTAATACAGTTATTTTAAAAAATGTGTTGTTGTGCCTAATTTATTACATATTACAGTGAAGTGGAACCATTAAGCTTAAGTCGGGGTTTTTTTTGGTTTTTTTTTAATTAATATTCCTTGCTTAAGTCAAATTTTTTTTGTGCAATTGAATTCCTACATTTTGAGTTACACTAAGACACAGTTAAAAGAGAAAACAGATGTTTTTAAAACTTCATCTCATGTGCAAAAGTGTTCACACCATCAATTAACTGCTTATCAGTAGGCAATATTAATTTAGAAGGCTCTTTACCTGAGCCTGAAGGTCACGGTGTAATTCCTCCATGTGTGCTTGTGCTGTGCTCTCTGCAGCTACTTTTGTTGGCGGGGGCTTTATCGTTGGTCTGACAGAAGCAGTGTACACACCAACTATGGGGCTGGCCTGGGCAGTCATGCCATTAACAGCAGCCCTGTCTTTTATTGTTGGTAAGAGTTTTAATAATAACACCATTACCTGTATAATTTCTGCATTTGCACATGATTTCCTATTTTCTGACGAAAGCGGCTCATGTGTGCGTAAGGTACTACACTACAGACTTTAATCATTATGATTTCCTTGTCACATACTTGGTTACGCCTACAAATATCATATTCATCTGAACTATTAGGTAACATCTACAAAAACGACCTTTTTCAAAGCAAGGTTTTTATTTCTAGATATTACTTTTAATGTCTAAATCAGGAATGATGTGTTTTATAAGACAAAGGCGTATATCTGTGTGGAAAAATATGATTTCTATATGATTACTTTAAATGTGTTTTTTTTTTTTTACATAGGAACGCCACAAATTTTCACAAACACTTTTTATGCCTCTAGAGGAAGCTGTGCAAAATCATAAGGAAAAATCTAAAAACCTACCTTTTCTAAATTAGGCTTTGAAAAAGACAGGCCAAGCATGTCTTATAAGGAAGTGGGGACGCATCTGTGCAAATTAGCGTAAAATATGATTCGCATAAGACTATGAATGAATCTTAAAGAGGAAGTCCACTGATTTTCAGTAGTGGATGTGAAGAAATGTGTTCTACCTGTCGTTAAGGTGGACTTTTCTTTGCCAAACCAATGAGAGAAAGAAAATATGTGACAATGATGGACCCATTCCAGATCAAGTATGGAAAGTCAATAAGTGGAGCTCTGTCCGTGGCTCTGTTAATTTCTGATCTAATCTGGGTGACAGGAACTCTTATCGGCTTAGGTGAGTGATACCCACATAACTTTTGTTTTCCTTCTCTAGTAATAAGATCTGCAACTGAATAATTTCCAGGATAGAAACAAGTGTTTTAAGGTTGGCTGCTATAATAGTTTTAACTGCATCCAAACACCTATACAACAAACTAGTATGATAGTATTACTGTAAGTCATACTGACACATGCTGTTGGTGTCATCCTAAAGTGACTGAACTCATTTTCCTAAACTGAATGAAGGTAATTCTGATACATGTGATTCTGTATCATTTACTGTGTTACTTTTATAGGAGCAACAATAAGCGTGGTCCTGGATTTATCCTACGCTGTTTCCATTTGGATCTCTGCTGCTGTAGCCATCATATACACATTAATGGGAGGTCTCTACTCTGTAGCCTACACAGACATAATACAGCTAACACTCATTTTCTTCAGTATGGTGAGTTCACTTGCATGGGAAACTACATCCCTCCTTAATAAAATATAGGGAAACTGTGTTTAATATAAATAAAAGAGCACAATTAATGTAAATACTTTAATAAAGCCTTTATGGATTTGAAAATACATGAAAACTTAGTTGTTGTTGTTTTTTATGGGTTTTTTTGTTTTTTTTTAATTTGATGGCACTTCACTTTAAAAAAAAAAGTAATATATGCATTAATGTCTCCAAACTCATCAGATTGTGTTTATAGCAAGTTGGATGTTCCCTCTGCTCCTTGGCCATGAGAAATACAAGATCTGTGGCTTTGAAAAATATATATATCAAACTTTTATTTATGCACCACAGGAGAGGTTTTCTTTCTATCCCCTTAAATTATATTAAACATCAGTTTTTTCTTTGTGAGTTTTGATCTGTGACTGATGGTGCTCACTGGACACCGTTTTCAGACTTGAGGGCCTGAAGGTCTTTAATCGTTTGTTTTCTGGCTCCTCTAGATTCTCCAGATTGTCTGAATCTTCATGCACATTATGTACTAAAGATGATGAAACTGGCAATTATTTGAGCCGTTTCCTTAATTATACATTTCTCCCTTAACTGTCGTTGCCCTCGTCCCACCCCTTTTTTTTAAGCGTGTTGTAGCCATTAAATTCTAAATCAGCCTATATTTTTTGAAAAACAGTAGATTTTAATCTGAGGTTGAAAGGTTAATCTTTAAGATAAATGGTTCTTTACCTTCTGGAGCATGTGTGCTGTGATTATGCACTTTTTCCTCAGCAGCTTTGATTTATCCCAATGTCAAAAAATACACAGCGTTAACAATGCCCGTCTGGGCCATAAACAGTTCGCAGAAGAGACTCCTAACCACAACAGTTTCAACTTACTGCTTATAATATAGGATTGGAATGGTTTCCAATATATTGCATTGTATTTGTATTACAATTTTACAGTGTTTTTACATTTTGCATCCCAAACTTTTTGGGAACAGGGTTTTAATATAGGCAAATCTAATGTGATTGTGAACATTGTAACTTAGTCTTTATGTCATTGGATCTTCTTCTGTTCTGCAGTGGCTCTGTGTCCCCTTCACCTTAATGAACCCCCACTCTATGGACATTACTAAAACTGCTTTCAACTTTACCTACCAAGCCCCCTGGATTGGTTCTGTAGATAAAGAAAGGCTATGGAGATGGATTGATAATTTCTTATTATTGGTAAGGCCTGCATTTATTTTTATTTAGGACTGAATTTGTAAAGGCAACAAACACAGAAAAACATTAGCAGTTGCAGAGACCAAGACAGATTTCTAGCACTAGTCTCTTGATGGGTATTAAAAGATCTAAATGTTTTTAAAATAAAGGTCACTAAGTACAAACAATCATCCAAAATAAACTATGTGAATGACATTAACATGCTTTGCAGCATTCTTTATTAGCACACACACGGTTGCTGTTCAATCTGCTTTAAAGTGATTATTTAAGTAATTTACAAAGTTATCAAAACTCAAACCAAGCAGTGACTCGCCTATAAATGGATCCAGGTCAGAGATGGATCAATGAGGTTCATAAACAAAATAAAGAACAGGGTCTCCCTTTAAAACCAGAAAAAACTAAGGATATCAATGTGGACCACGATATTCATCTTAGAAAACATGAGTGGAGAAATTGTGGTTAACAAGTGAACTCGATCAAGTTACATTCAACAATATTCAGTCATTCAGCATTAGGCCTTCATGAGTATGAAACTGTTTGCATGATGTAAGCCTAATGATGTAATGAGGGGGGGGTAAAGGACATAGTTTTCATTGAATTTAATGATTATTAATACTAAAACTATAATTGATACTAGAAATGTTCATTTACATTCAAGGGACCTCTGAACAAGCACTGAAACTCCAAATAGACATAAACAATTAGTCTGACGAGAAACAAATGAGCAAATGTTTCAACCTATAATGTGTACTCCATGTGAACATTATAAACCTAAAGCACACAAGTTAACTCAAAATGAAATAAACAGTTTGTCATTTGCTGAGTGCTAATAAAATACACATAATTAGAGATACAACTAAAGTTGAGAGATTATAAACTAAAACAACATTACCCTAATAAATGACTAAATAACAAAATGAACGGCTAACTGTCACACTGTCATTTGTTTAAGGCTTTAGGTAACCTTGGATATCAGGACTTCCACCAGAGGACTCTGTCAGCCTCCTCATCAAATACAGCCAGGATCACCTGCTTTATTGCAGCTCCACTTATTTTTGTACTTGGAATCCCATCTGTGTTGATTGGAGCAGTCGCAGCATCAACAGGTACAACAACAGAGAAATATATTTAATAAAATTGTTGAAATATATTTTCATTTATTTGTACTTTTTATGTTTTTATGCCAGATTGGAACATGACCATATATGGCTCCCCATCCCCCTTCAAGCGAGGAGACGCTGGTCAGGTTCTGCCAATTGCTCTGCAGTACCTCACTCCAAACTACATCTCCATCATTGGTATTGGAGCTGTAGCTGCTGCTGTGATGTCCTCAACAGACTCTGCACTATTATCTGCCGCCTCCATCTTCTCATCCAACATATATAAGAGC
>NW_005187409.1:4967348-4972134 GCF_000239375.1 Pundamilia nyererei | reverse complement strand
TTTTTTTTTCACATTCTGTCTCTCACAGTTGAAGTGTACCTCTGGTGCAAATTGCTGACCTCTGTCATCATTTTAAGTGGGGGAACTTGCACAATCGGTGGCTGACTAAATACTTTTTTGCCCCACTGTACATACACACACATATATTTCCACATACACGCTTACATTTATATACATACACATACATGCCATCTAACTAGTAGGTGCATTGAGAGGTGTAGTGTGATCAGTGATATTGCACATTGAGAGTGTGTGTGTGGGGGGCGTGCTGTTGGAACTATATTAGCTAAGGTTATAATAAATATAGTTTAAAGAGGTAGGGGTGTTGGTTGCATTGAAGTATAAATAGAAATACGATTTACAAATAAGGTGTAATGTCCATGAGTGTTGGCAGTGCAGTTATCCTCCAATCAGGGTCAGAAGGCTCTCGATGGTGGAGCAGTAGATGTTTACGAGCAGTCTTTGGGGTAATTGGGCCTGACGTAGTTTCCTGAGGAAGTACAGCCTTTGTTGTGCTTTCCCTACCTGGTGGGAAATGTTTGTGGACCAGGTAAGGTCGGCCGAGATGTGGACTCCGAGGAACTTAAAGCTTTCTACCCTTTCTACCTCCTCCCCATCAATGTAGAGGGTAGAGTGCTCAGATCGCTTTGTTCTTCTGAAGTCGATTACCATCTCCTTGGTCTTGGCTGTGTTTAGATGCAGGTTGTTGTCGTCACACCATTGCTTCAGATGCTGAACCTCCTCTCTGTAGGCTGAATCGTCATTGTTGTCGATCAGTCCTATGACGGTGGTGTCATCAGCAAATTTTATAATGGTGTTACTGGTGTGGATTGGTGAAGAGTCATGGGTGAAAAGTGAGTATAAGAGGGGACTGAGGACACACCCCTGTGGGACACCCACATTCAGAATGAGGGTGGGGGAGGTGTGCTCTCCCATTCTGACGTTCTGGGGTCTGTTGCTCAGGAAGTCCAATATCCAGCTGCACAGTGAGCTGCTGAGTCCTAAGTTGCTTAGTTTATTAACCAGTTTGTGGGGTTGAACTGTATTGAAGGCAGAGCTGAAGTTATTGTGATTTATTATCACACCTTCTGTTTTTATGCCAGATATTTTGTGAAATGATCATGTTTGCCACAGGACCTTGGAAGAATTCATGGATTCTTCCAAAGTCATCCATTGTTTATAATCAGTGCATGCTTTCTGCATGCAGTATATACATTTCTTAAAATTACATTGGAGTAATTTCTTTAAATACATTTTACTAGCATTTGTTTAACCGATTGTTACTAATGGTGAATGATACTAATATAGTGTTACTTCAATAAAATTCCTAAAGTTAGTGGGAGGTAATACATGAATCACATAATGAATATGAGTCCATTCATATGTATGAATCTTATGTAGCATTCATGCCACTGGACTTCATTTTGCTAGATGGAAGTATGAAATGGAAGATGGATGCTCGCAGTAAAGTGCTTCCTTACCCAACAAATTATGATTTGGGAAAACAATTAAAAATATTTTTGGACTTGCACTTGTGCTACAATCAGCTGATTTCAGTACGTGTGGAACTGAAGAGGAAGATGGGGGGCAAAAGTGTGAATATGGACATTATTTTTTATTTTTATTGCACAAAGGAGAAGAGCACAGTGGGGAAAGTGCAAACTACACTAACAGTAACTGCATTATCCTGCCAACACAACTTCGGCTCTTTGCCAGCTCCTGCTAGGACAGCATGCTAACACTAAGCTAACCAAGAACCCAGAGTGACTTAAAGCTGAGTGAATCCTGACCCCACCCAGCAGCCAGACCCTGAACTTCAGCAGGTAACATCTGTGACGAGCAGTCAAGCTGTACCTGTTTCTACCTGTTCATGTTACTAAAGTAGAATCACTGTGGAAATTACTGTGAAGTTTCTTTGCTTTGTTTTGTTGGCTTTGTGTTCACATGTAAATGCTTTGAGAAAGATCATATGTGTGTCCTTATTAGGATTGGGATATGTGTTGGTGTGTGGGGCTGTAGTCAGTAGATTTATATTGATAAATGGTAATTATGAGACTATGCGTTCCATGTAATTTTACAGAAAAATGCTGATATAATGTAAAAAGTAACAAATTACTGTCTTCTGGGCGCAATTACTTTTAGTATTTCCACTCTTGGTGTTGATACTATCAATATGCACAAACGTTTCTCATCCACTCGTCTTCCATATGGTGCTTAGTGATGATGGTGACTCTCAAAGTGGAGGCAATGAGAGTTGATAATGGAATCAGAATCGCTAAATTCTTATGAATTCTAGTCGTACTACAGGACAATTTTTCACTGTGCCAGAGTCTATGTTAAAAAGCTCAGGTACAGTATGGCCTGTAGCATTGTATGGTAGATTTTTTTGTTTGTTTGTTTTTTTGTTTTTTGTTTTTTTAACCTGCTTTGTGGTGGCAGGGCACCGGGTTTACTGTCAGTGGTTTCATTCACAGTCATGTTGGACCTGTAGTAACAAACAAATGGTTTACTGGGATGTAGATTTGTGTTATAATGTTAGAATGAACAGAGAATTGACATTTAAAGTACCTTTAACTGTTAATTCTGAATTTAAAGCCATGTGAACGTTATGTAAAATCTATATCTCGGGCATGCATTCTGCAGTATTTAAGTGTTGGTGTTAGCATGCCCACATACCACTTATTTAAATATGTTTGTTGTGCACTGATATAGGGTACTCATGTCACCACGTTCCTCACATCTCCCAGTGTTAGTATGGGCAAGGGTAAGAATCTGCTTCTTTATATGCCTTGATTTCTTTGTGCCACACTTACGCATGTGACCACATGTGTCCTATTCATGACATAAAAATTCACACTAACATTTCTGCTCTTTCTTACACGTCATGAGATGTTTGAACATGCTGATATGGTAGATTATGCAAGATTTCTCTTATGCTTTTATATTATCTAATATATTATCAGAGGACCTCAACATCCTCTGGAGTGGAGGATGTTGAGGTCATTAACTCAGCACACTGAAGTGAGTTTTGTAACACAATCGCACTCATTTTCAAATGCGTAAAAATTACACAATGTTAGACATTTTATAGGCAGTCACAACAAGAGATATAATTGGAAAGATACACAAATACAAGATTATAGAACTTCTAGCATTGGTATTTAATGAAAACTGTTTTCTTCTTCTTCTTTTTTTTCAGTTTAGCTAGTATTTATATAGGTTCTCATTGTAAGGTAAAGATCCTACAATCACACAATTCTTATTCAAGCACTTGGCAACAGTGGGAAGGAAAAACTCCCTATTAAAAAGAGGAAGCCGCCAGCAGAACCAGGCTCAGGGAGGCAGCCTTCCACCATTGTCTCATACATGAAGCTGTATAGCCAATATTCAGAACACATGACACAAGTGTAGAAAAATGGCAAGCCTTTAATTCCTGCTCATCGAAAACTAAAAAGTAATCGCAGATCGCAAAACCAATTCAACTCCAATTGCTCCACAAAAGTTGTAATAAAACTCATCCAACAGAAGTCATGAAACAAAGACTTAAGAATAACATGTAAAAAGCAAACTAAGACGTGAAGGAATAATAAGTAGATATAGAAAGTCCACAAATGAAAAACATTGGGTTAGAGAACCCAGGACCATGAAATACCTGAAAATTCAAAGGAAAAAAAAGAACAACTCAGACAGGAAGCATACTTAAACCAAAAAGCAACTAAGAAAACTCTAACGTGATCATGACAGGTGAGATAAAAGACAATCTATAGGAGATTATTCCTGTGTTTAAATTTTTTTCTTTTCTTTTTTTTAATGCTCTGGTATTTTGTTGTGAAGCACTTTGTGATCTTTCTCTCAAAAGTTGATATAGAAATTACATTTTCTATCAGTCTGAAAAAACTGCTATACATACACGACTAGAATCATCCGTGACGTTACATGCCAATACTGCTGGTTGTATAACATCATTGCATAATGAATAATTGGTTGACTGGCATTCAAGCACTCAGCTGATCCTGATGGTATACATTTATAAATGGTTACAATTTAAAAAATCTTTCAATTTCATGTTGCAATATGTTTGATACACGTCCTAGGTTTAAATTCGCCAGCTGGGATTTCTGTATGTTGTTTGCACGCTGTAACATCAGTAATAGCTGAATTTCTTATGTAAACGCTGATTATTTTCATATAGTTATCAAATAATATTGAATATTACTTTTAATTTGTTTGTATATATTAAGTTTAGTAGCAGTAAACGCATGCTGGTTCCGTATCAAAGTAACAAACTTTGAGACCGCACTAGTACTTGGAACTGGATGAAAGATTCCAGGTGCAAGTACAGGCTTGGTTGTTTGCGACATCACTCATGTAGTTTCGTCACTTTGAAATGAATCCTTGCCCAGTGTACAATGAAATCTTTGTTGTTTTCTGCTCATGCACAAGTCACACCACCACCAGTGTTTTGGCCAATTTATGGCATATCCAGCATTCTTTTTGCATTTCGTATCCTCATGCCTATATTCAGTGTTGGGAAGGTTACTTTTAAAATGTATTCCATTACAGATTACATGTCCCAAAATGTATTTTGTAACATATTCCGTTACGTTACTCAATAAAAGTAACATATTCTGAATACTTTGGATTATGTAATTTATTATCATGCTTTTATACAACTACGTGAATGTACTATTGCTGTGTGATTTATTAGGCTACTATTATTGAAGGCTACTCGGCATACCAATACCAACTAGATTTTCGAATCTTAATATAAAATGAGTAACAGTAG
>NW_005187409.1:4959613-4967328 GCF_000239375.1 Pundamilia nyererei | reverse complement strand
GTGTGTGTGTGTGTGTGTGTGTGTGTGTGTGTGTGTGTGTGTGTGTGTGTGTGTGTGTGTATACTAGGCCACCTAAATATTTAACCTACAGTGATACATTGAAGCAATGTTTGTGCTGATGTTAAAGCCAAAGGAGATTTGGAGCTCTACAGTTATTAAGTCAGCAGAGTGTTGGTGACTCATCATTCAGTAACCCTGATTTATAACTTTATGTGGTCTGACACTTTGTGGCTGAGTTCATGTGGTTCCGCAACACTTTCCCTTTGCAGTAATACAATCTGAAGGTCGTTGAATGCTTAGCTTTGCGAATTTTGTTTCACTCCTAACTTGTTGCAATGGCTGTATCTTCTTACAGAACCATGCTGGAATCCAGTGAGCTCTTTAGCGCTACTGTTTGTAAAGACAGACTGCATGGCTAGGTGCTTGAATTTTTCATTTAGTGCTTCCATGTTTAATAGTCTTACTACCCACATAGCAACTGGAACTTCTTTGGGCAGGCAAACCTGTTTAAACCTGTTTTCCCCCTAAAAAAGTTAGGGCATTGTACAATTTAAATAAAAGAAAAATATATGCTTCATTCTATGGGTACTCACCAATAGATTTCATTTTAATAGATTTTTGGATTTATATTTACAGGAAAAAATATATGACAAAGATTATAATGAGAAGTGGAATGTTTTAATAACACACAGTGACAGAGCTTCCTTTATCAGACACTGTGAATACCATTTCTTAGTAGTAAGGTAACGCCTAGATTCATACAAAACTTTATAACAAGACTTGTATGGACTTGCTGGCAAGCCCATAAAAACGTTAAAGGATGCTATTTTTTTTTTATTATCTACCCAAGCTGGTCATATTGCTCTGGGAACCTATATGACTTTTTAATAAGTGATAAAACATCTCCCTCATTCTCCTTAATGTTAGATGATTCGCGACAGAGGACAGCTAGCCGTAGCATCCTGGTGTAGCTCCTGTTTTTTCTGTTTTTTAAAATGGGCTCTTTCTTGGCATTGTGGAGTAATTGCCAAATGCAATTGTCTATTAGTTATCAATCTGAGTAGACAGAGGAATAACAAAGTGCATCAGGTAGAGCGATTTATTCAAGCAAGTCCCACATAACCGACTTTTTGTTTCCTCATTCTCTCTCTCTCACACACACACACACACACACACACACACACACACGAGGCATGGCCAAAAAGTGTTGTGGGTCGAAAAAAACCCTATGAAAAACACTTATTTGGTTGGTCTTTCTATGGCACAGGAACCATGTCAATAGATAATTTTTAAAATTGTATTTTGTTCATTTCTGGAGAAATGCTCCTTAAAACAGTTAAAAATGGCTCCTACAAGCTGGCCTGAGGCTGTTTGGTATGCTGTTGCTTTAGATTTGATCTGTCCCAGCCTGCATCTGAGTTTTGCTATTAAAAATAAATTAATGGCATCAGATTTTAAGTACTGTAGTCCTTAATTGTAATTTCTTTTTAAAGGGTTTAGGTAACCTTGGATATCAGGACTTCCACCAGAGGACTCTGTCAGCCTCCTCATCAAATACAGCCAGGATCACCTGCTAGACTTCATACTTTGAATCCCATCTGTGCTGACTGGAGCAGTCACAGCATCAACAGGTACCACAACAGAGTCAACAACAAGTGTAAAAATATGAATGAATTAATATGACTTTATATAACATTTTTATGTTTTTATGCCAGATTGGAACATGACCACATATGGCTCCCCATCCCCCTTTGAGCGAGGAGACGCTGGTCAGGTTCTGCCAATTGCTCTGCAGTACCTCACTCCAAACTACATCTCCATCATTGGTATTGGAGCTGTAGCTGCTGCTGTGATGTCCTCAACAGACTCTGCACTATTATCTGCCGCCTCCATCTTCTCATCCAACATATATAAGAGCATCCTAAGGACCACAGTAAGAGACCTGAAAGGAGAAGATTCGAGTTGTGGTTATGTCTTTTCTGGTTCAGTTTCCAGATTTTATTTTATTTTGGGGGTTTTTTTTGCAGGCATCAGACAGGGAGCTCCAGTGGGTGATCCGTGTCTCTGTGGTCCTGGTGGGCGTGGCTGGCACATCGCACATCTTCACTTCCCGAGTTGCACTCTTGAAGATGGCATTTATGTCCAGTGCTCTCCGGTCAGGACTATCTGCATGTTGTGATTTCTGAGAGGTGGGACGTATTCAAAGTGAAGGCCAACAAACAATCACAAAAATTAACATTAATGATCAATGGCATCATCAAAACAGACAAGGAGGAGAAGCCTGATGGTCAGAGTGAAACTGAACTAATACTAACCCCCAGTCAGCTGGAGTGACAAACTAAATGATTTAGTGGGATGCAGATGTGTGTTTTTATGGTGATTTATTACCACACCTTCTTTCTTTCTTTTTTGGCAGAAAAACAGAAATGAAGGACCTTGGAGGAATTCATTGTTTATAATCAGTGCATGGTTTGTTCCTGTTTGTCACTGACTTACTTTAAAAAAATACTTGAACCTTCTCTTTTTAGCACTTATATACCATTGCTTAGAAAAGGTTGTAGCTATGCAGCTTACAGCTGTTGCACACAAATACTTCATAAATTACAATCTTTCTTTTGTAGAATTCAGTTAAATTGTAAAATTTTACAGTTGCTTTGTGATAAATGTGTTTTCTTTTTCTTTTTTTAATCGGAATAATTATATTAGGGCATTTGCAGTTTTATCAATGAGTCATTATACAATTATGAAAGATTTTGAAATTGTAAAAAAAAACAAAGATCAGATAATTATATTTATCAATTTCTAGTATCAAATGTAAATTTTTCATGAGCTATTTTACTTGCTGTGTGGTATGCTTGGCATAGCTCTGTTATCAGGACTCTGGAACCTGAAAAGTAGATTTTAAAAACATTGTTTAATAAATTAATTGTTGTGAAGTTAAAGATGGTCACATTCATACTGAATATTCATTGTGTTTCAGACTTAATTTCAAACTTAATTTATACGTGATTTAAGCAAATTGTGAAATCTAACTTTTCAATATTCACACATTTTTTAGTAACTTCTGTATTTTAAAATCTTTGTTCATATAGCCTGTTCGTTTAATAATACAAACTATTACAGAGGCAATTGTGAGCTTATAAAAACATTTGATTATATAGCATTCTCGAGGTTTCCCAAGTGCTATTTAGTATTTTAAATAATGTTTTGGAACAACTTTTTCATTAACTGCGTTTACATTTTGTTCCAGAATAAGTGTAATTTACACCAAAAAAGTTTGTTTTAGTATTTTGTGCATGGATTACTTTCAAAATTATATTTAATAAAAACGAAGAGGGTGTATTTTGTGTTAATTTGCTGGCAATTCCTGTTTCGACCTTATGGTGGCAGTAGCACTCCACACAGTTTGTGGGCGAGTCCATAGAAAGGCAAGCAAGGAAGCGCACGTGTGGCAGCAACAACTAAGATGACTACCAGCTGAAAAGTAGCTATCCGTGGATTGTCGCTTCACTGGCGTAAGGCGAGAGAATGCAGAACAATACAGCTTTCATGTAGCGAACCTCATAAAATGCGCGAACATACGGGAAATAATGAGTTAGCTAGTTTTCGAGGACCCGGGCTAGCTTGGCAGCCTGCTAGCTCGGTTAGCGGTAGCTACAAACCCTGGACGTTTCGCCGCAAAACGTCGGTTTACGTTTGGACCTGAGTGACGTGCTTTCTATTTGATTCGTAAAATAATGTAACGTTGGCATGTAGCAATACTTCAAATAAAAAGCTGTAGATTTGCCGTTTGTCATATTAAATATGGTGGAAAAACTACTGCTCTTGCGGTTTGTCTACCTTCTTATTAAAAGCAGTGTGGCTCACTGTGTGACTGCCAGGTCATATGTGAGGTATTACAAGTGAAGGAGTGAAGTAGCAGAGGTGTGCCAAACCGTTTTCTTACACATAAGTGCTTTCTACTATTATACGCAGAGCATCTTTTTACACTGGAACAGGTGGTGTCGAGCCTTACTAATGTCGATCAGACTCAGGTGGACTTGCGTGTAAACAGTGCTCGGTTGGTAATAAGGGGCACAAACTGTACCCTTCAACACCCCTCAAACTGAAAATGTACCCCCACATTATTAAACCACCACCATCAGCACCCTAACAAGGGTGGGCTCCATGTTTTCATGTTGTTGTCTTGACTCTATTCTTGCCGTGTGATTGGCTGATTACATGTTTGTAGTATACAAGCAGTGGACCCTGTGCACCTAACAAGGTGGCCAGTGAGTGATTATGTGTGTAAGCGCTTTTGAAACGTTTATTTGATCAATACCACTGTAAGAAAAAGTGTTAAACTTTATTTCACATAACTATAAGTTTTTCAATTTGAGTTCAGCCCTACACTTGGAGAAAAGTATTCATTTATATTGATTTTGATTAGCAGATTAGATTTTTGGTTTTAATTAATGAGCAGTTAATGAACAGGTGAACCTATATGTTTCATAAGTCCTTACATCTTTTTCTCTACATCTCACCACTTTATGTTTTAGGTTTTCTGTTTAAGAATAAACTAAAATGTGCTTTCTCATCCCAACAGCTGATTAGCTTCGCTGCAGACATGGAGGGTGCTGGTGGGGAGGCTAGCCTAGATGTACAGGGGGCGGCGGCAGCAGCACCGAGCCTCTTTGGACACAAACCAAATTCTGCTAAGCCGGTTTCAGCTTTGCTAGAGGAAGCAGCCCAGCTGAAAACAGAAGGAAATGCTTTCTACAAGGATAAGAACATTCGCTCAGCCATTGGTCGTTATCACCGCGCTCTTCTGCTCCTGCGAAGCATTGACTCAGATGTGACGACATCAGTGAAAGGGTTTGGGCCTGAGACACCTGTGCTCACACCTGAACAGGAGGCTTTATTGAGAAATACTCAAGTGGACTGCTACAACAACCTTGCTGGTAGGTAAATATCATTCTGAGATAATGTCATATTCTTTCAAAGCTGTTGAAGTAGTAACTCTTTGAAAAACTGCTCTCTAGTCACTAGTTTGATACAAGTGCCTCAGTATAATCATTTCTTTATATCTCTTCCAGCCTGTTTGCTGCAGAGAAAGACTGTTGATTATACTCGTGTGCAGGAGTACAGTCTGCGAGTGCTAAAGTGGCGACCAGGCAATGCCAAAGCGCTGTACAGGGCCGGGGTAGCCACTCTGGAGATGGGAGATGCAGAGACAGCCAAAGAGTACCTCATCCAGGCCTCTAAAGAGCAGCCTAATGGTAAAGACCCAGACCATCATGATCTTCAAGAGCAAGTTGACGTAATAGTTATTTAGACATATATAGCCAGGTTTTTCTTCCCGCATATTACATTTTTAAGGACCACCAAAGAGGTTATAACCTTCTCCCAAAAGAAAAATCTCTAGGGCTCTGATTGAAAGTATGTTAGGTTTAATTTACTAAAGTTTTAAAAACATTTTGGTCCATCAAATTGCATAAAATAAACAGAAAATGTTGAGAGTTCTGTTAACTCAGATGACGCCAAATTTTGGTCATAACTACATGTGGATCGCAAAAATGGAAGATAAAGTTTAAATAAATGAAGATAAACAATTCCTGATAACAAGTCAGGAATTGATGGGTTCTGTTGAAATTATTTATAACATAGTTATATGGACCTTGTACTCAGAGCTTGTTTCTGTGCTGCCATTATTAGTGCCGCTGTGCTGTCTTTCTGGATGTCAGCCACTTCCTCTATCTGCCAGTTGCACATACTGTTTTAAATGCTACCGAAATATGCAGCACATTCATCATAGTAGTTATCATATTGTGACTAGCACTGCTAGCACCAATAGCTCTCTTTCCTTACATCTTAGTCCACACTTGTTTTACAACGTTCTCACAGAGGCTGTGTCATAATCTTTGGGCCAAGAGGTATTTCTGGTGGCGACTTTCAAGAGCGAAAACATTAAACATTAATGCAGCTAGTTGCACTAGCTGAAAGCAGGAAAAAATAGCAATAAAAAGAATCTGTGTCTTTGATGAATACGTTGTGATTTGTAGATGATTAACACAGAGCATGTCGAAACAGCAGTTCTTTGGTGGGAGCCGTTTTGTGTCCAAGTGACGTAAAATTTCTAAATTAATAAATGGTGAACAAGTAGCTCAATGTGGACGCCTGTGCTCTCCAAATGTATTTATTTTTCAGTCTACATTTGCAATTAGTCCACCATCATAACCAAAAATTGTTCTTTTGTTACACTGCTATCCATTCGGAAATGGTAATTAATATTAACACTCATCTTTAAAGTAAACAGTCAGCTCAGCTTGAGAAAAGCTTACTGACCTTGTTTAACTTTGTGATCAATTAAACCCATGAGTTAGAAGCGTCACCATTTCCCATGTTAAAGGTGTTTAATTAAAGCATGTTAGAAGACTCATGTATGAGTCATTTCATTTTATCAAGACCAGGTGGTAGCTTGTAGAGTTGCTCATAGTAATTTAAGCATAGTTTAAATTACTGATCTTTTCTCTGGAGACCAGCGAGTTAAAGTATACGTTTCTGTCACAGATGCCAATGTGAGGAAGTACCTGCAGAGGGCTGAGGAGAAACTCAGTCGGGACTTACAAAAAGAGAAAGCCATGTATCGAGGCATGTTTTCCTCCAACCAGAATGATCGCTCCGAGGGTGGGATTAACCAAACCAGAAGAGCTGGCGACGGCGTTTAGCCCACAAGCTGAATGTGCCAAATAAAACCTCAGCCTGAGAGACTGCTCCAACCTCAGACCACACCACAAAGGGGTTAAGGAATGTTTACATGTCTTGAACGACTCTTGCTGTGTCTCCATGGGAGAGGATTGACGTAAGCATAACAGACATTATACAGACTTGAGGAAAGCAGTCAGTTGGAAAGCAAAGATGTCACTGCTGAAAATAGAAAAGACAGAAAAGTTGGTTTCCTAGCAACACAGTCTAATATAGTTCACAAAATGCTTCTGAAAGCTAAAGAGGCTCTTCATGCACTACTCAATTGCCTCTGTGATTGCAGTTGTTTGGTCAGTGATATGAATGTTAATTTTGTGACTTTTCAATAAAATTATTTGTTAAAAAATGCTAATTTTCATTCATTTTTTTAGCAAAGCCCTTTGCTGACACGTATCTTTAATGCACTTACAGTAGGAAGAGCACACGTTCAGTTATAAGTTTCCTTTATTAGTCATAAGCCATAAGAGGACACATATGTATCTTGGATAACTCATCAATACTTTAATTCAATGTTCATTTCAAAATCCTGAGCAAAATATCAAGTTAAAGAGTATTTGCTTAATTTTGGTCATAATCTGGCCAATGTGATTGTACTTCAGTGGCAATACTGCCCATGATCAAAGAGGAATATCACACTCTCACAATAGCTATAATCACTGAACAAGTCACAGAGCAGCATGCAGAAGGGGATTGTGCACGTACACATTCATACGCATGATTATGCACTGAAGCTTCTTACAGTTGTTATTACTACAGTATTTTCAAATGGCTACTCTCCTGTCACAATAGGATCCCAGAAGTGTTCCTCTTCAGGATGGCATTCACACTGATAAAAATTAGGGTTTATAAGGGTTGCAGCCCTTTACAGAGCCTAAAAAGAATCATTCACCCCTAAATAACAGGTCACCTTTATGGAAGCCCGTTTCCGCCACTAAAAAAAAAGGATCCATAACTCAAAATTTCGAGTTATT
>NW_005187409.1:4947728-4959144 GCF_000239375.1 Pundamilia nyererei | reverse complement strand
AATAACTCGAAATTTCGAGTTATGGATACTAGCTTTTTTTTTTTTTTTAGTGGCGGAAACGGGCTTCCATACACCTTTCCACTGATGTGGTGCCTAATTTAGAAGGACTGCCACACATAGAGTATTCCTGGTGCCAATAGCTAGCAGTGCACAGTAGCATAAAGTTGTTGGAGTCGAAGTTGAAATTATTTAGTGGCTATCAGAGAAATTCACATAAGTTAGGTCAGTCATGGTCTCTTTCCTGTGGAAGTTGCTTCAAATGCATAAACCTGTAGACTGCTACTCAAAAGGTACCAAAGCAGAACTAGCTGCAGACCAGTACCACATCAATGGACAAGCAGTATTACAATTCTCTGTGGGCCATGTTGCATCTTACACCTCTTTCTTGCTGCTGCGGTGTGCACAATTTACATTACATGGTTTTCTAATACAAAAACTTCTGAGCTTTAAAGTGCTCCATATATACTAAATATCGTGTTTGGGGAAGGTTCGCATTTATTTTATACTTTTTGAGAAGGTTCTAAAAATGTATATGCCTAGTTTTACAAAAGAAACATTACTAGAATGAACGAAGTGACCCAAGACTAAAACTTCACAGACCTGATGTGCCTGAGAGGAACTTCAACACACTGGAGATGAGTGAAAGGACCAGTGGATATCTCATGGCCAGTGTATCAGATCAGTCATAAAAATCCAAATATTGGCACTTTATTTTAAACATCAAATATTACTAATCGTCACTGGTATTTTTGAATGTACAACGCAAACGATGAAGTTCACTTTTTTGTACAGCAGTCACTTCCTGGATGATTTCTGTTTGAGACTAAGCGACCTCATTGAGCCAAACACTTTCCTTCCCAAATCCCTCAGTGATCGGGAGCGCTGAAGGGGCAGCCGTGGAGGTGGAGAAGGAGAAAATGAAGGGGAGGAGAGAGGAGAGAGTGAATGGCAGCTGCCTTCTAGGCTCTGAGAACGAGAGAGGTTAAAGAGGCTGGCGGTGGAAGACAGCCGTTTGTCCTCCTCCTTCGCTCTCAGTAGTCTGACCCCTTCGTCTTTTATGATTCCCATGCCACCATGCCCCACGTCCAAGGAGGAGACCCAGTGTGGCCGCTTTGTGGGCTCTTCGCTGTGGTTCCGAGGTACCAGCAAGCCCTGGGATTCACTCCTGAACAGAGCCCGCCTGGAAAGCTTGAGGCTTGAGCTGCGTCTCTCCCCATCATCTTTACCTTTCTTCTTTGAGAAGACAGGAGAGTTGTCTACTTTAGGCCTTTTGTCACCGCTGCTAGAAGCTTTAACCCTTCTGTGCTCTCTTCTCCAGCTTCCCACGCTGTTCCTTCTCCAGCCATAGCCATACTCTGCCCTGTCTATCTCCTCTCTTTCACTTTCAGACTCTTTGCTCCAGAGGCGTCCGTCAAAGCCCTTCCAGAGTTTGCTGGAGGACTTTTTGGATGTGTGAGCGGCTGCTCGCAACTTCTCCTCCTCCTCACGCCAAACTGAGCTGTAGTCCTCTCTCTTTGCATAACTGCTAACTGTTGCTGCCCTGATCAGCTTATGGGAGGCATGTTTTCCTCTGTAGAGCCCATCACCCTCCGCCCTCTTCTGCCTGCTGTTGCCCTCGCCTCCTCCACTGCTCTGCCGAAGTGATCCTCCTCTTGGTTGGATCCCGCCATGCTCAAAAGGAGAGGTCCTGGTATTGGTGCGGGGCAGGGAGCACTGGAATGGTGCATCTCGTCTGAAAACAGAGAGGGGAGTCGCACCCAGGGGGGATGGTTGGAGAGGGCGTGGAGGTGAGCGACCTCTTGGGGTAGGACGGGAGGCAGGTGAGGAGGCTGTGGAGGAAGGAAGGTCAGGTGTCTGTTGGTAGTGGGAGTGGGAGGAGTAGTGGGAGGAGGGAATGTGCATGGATTGGTAGGGGTGTATGGGGCTGCTGGAGTGTGAGAGAGGAGGGGTGAGGCTGGACTGAGACTGTGGAGAATGAGTGACACTGAGAGACAGCTGTATTGGTCTCTGGGGATTCAAGTCTGTCAGTCTAGCATAGTCATGTGACTGATCTGTTTGAGCTGTCAGGTGAGTTTTAGTGTGGCTTCTCATCTCACCTGCAGTATCTGTTGGGAAGCAGTCAATATCTAGCTCCACGCCTTGTTCCATGAGTCCAACTACAACAGCTCGAGACAGGCCAGAGAGGCGGGAGATCTCCTCCACCATGGGCGAGTCTTCACTTAACTTTGGACTGGAGTTGGACTCCTGGATCAAGCTGCTGCGCTGAGATCCGGGAGCTGATCCTGCATTTGCGCCAAACACTGGCTGTCCAGCCTCAGGTGGAGCACCACTGCTCCAGTCTAATGAGCGACAGAAAGCTGATGAGCCAAACCCAGAGCTGGCTCCAGACCCCAGTGGGACCTCAAGGGAGCTGCGGTGGCTCAGGCTGCTTGGACAAGTTGAAATGCGAGGACGAGGTCTCATTGCTGGGGTGGGTGTAGCAGAAGAATGTGATGAGGCAGAAGCGGTGGAATTGGCCGCAAAGTCTCTCCTCAGAGCTCCGTTTCTGGGATTGTCCACCAGCCCATGACCAGAATTTAAACCGGGAGTCAGGTTCAAGTTGAGATTTAGATGCAGATTTATGTTTAAGTCTTCTCCGGTGGCTGAAGGAAGATTTCCCAGGTTGATTGAATTCCTGGTGCCCTTTTTTCCGGTGGTGCTAAGGCTGACTCTGGCTGAGTTCCCTAGCAGTGACTTAGAGGGTGTGATGTTGACGCCTGGCTGGCTGGAGGGTGTGCTGCGGCTCTCGAAGGCAGAAAGAGACTGGGTGGATCCGTGAGTTTTGCCAGGGGTGCAAAGGCCTCTGTGTGTTACTGGCCCAGTGGTGGCAGGTGAGGTGAGATCAGAGGTGGATTTTGCCCGACTGTGGTACTGGCGAGCCAGACGAGAGATGTACTGCTCCAACTGGGTGAAGGAGGGTGGAGTGGGAGGTTGCTGAGGCTGGAGAGGCAGAGCTGTGTCAGCATTTGACTCTGTGGGTTCATCATGCTGGGGTCCCTCAGGGTTCACAGAGGCTGACTGTTCTTGATTCTGGGTGGTGAAGAGGGGGCTTTGGAGGGCAACAGCATGCAGTGGGCTTGGGTATGAGTAAACCTCTTTGGTCCGACGGGACATCAGGTCTGTGCAGTAGCGGGAGTCAAGCTGGAGTTTTGAATTTTGGGAGCAGGAGGTGGAGGGGGAGGATGAAGGGTTGAGGAGCGGGAGGATGAAAGAAATCAGGGAATCGCCAAGTCCTGAACAAAGTTCAGACAGAAAGGTCAGACCAGTTGCTTCAAGGTCATTTGGGACTGTAAGAGACAGAGAGAGAAAAAAAACTTTAGACTTCAGTGGACATTTTGAGGTATTTTCACTTACAGTTGAAACCTCATATCTACATGGACTGATTTACAAGATAGGGATCTATTGTTTGCACCAACTCACCAGAAACGGGCGTCTCTTCTGTTGGTTCAGCGTCCTCCTGGCTGTCCTGGAGTACAGGTTGCTGCAGCTGCACTGCACCTTCTGGCCACAGGAGGTCAGTGTTGTCAGCACACACAGGAACCTGCTCCCACAGCTTCAGGGGCCTGGCAGGGGCCACCGGTCCTCCATGGGCTGCGTCGCTGGACACAGAGTAGCAAGAGTCTGACAGGGAGCTGCCGCTCACTGAATAGAAACCTTGAAAAAAAGACACGGACATTTGTAAAAGAGGCATTTCTTTGTGGATTTTGAATGTTCTCCTCTCCTCCTTCTTAGGTTCAGCTTCCTTCCACCATGCAAGGATGTACATTCAGGTTAATTATCAATTCTAAACTGGCCTTAGGTGTGAATGTGAGCACGTATGTCTGTCTCTCTGAGTTAACCCCATAGTGAACTGGTGACCTGTCCAGGGTGTATCGCACCTCTCGGATAGACTCCATATAGAGAAAATAACTCGACTAAACCGATAACACACAAACTGTAGTTATCTTCCTTTTATTAAACACACAGAGGTATCTGACAGTGACTGACAGGAAAAGTAAACAAACCTGTAGATTTATTAACTAAATCCACCTCTTAATGAACTCTATTAGATATTTTCCTGGGCTGTAACTGCTCAAGAAATCACTTTAATTCAATGTTCCTTCACTGAATGTGTGTCTCAAAGCTGTGACACTCCTCCATCCTGCTTTACATTTAGGATGAAGTTATAATCATGGTGTGTGGTAACATTTTTCCTCCAAACAACCAGATTTTGCCCCATCTGTCCACAGAGCATAGCCTCAAAAAATGCCGTGGCAAACAATAGCGGCTTTTGCATAGCGGTGGTTTCCCTCATGATTCCCACTACTTCCATGAACACTCATTAACCTGTAGTGATTTCTGCATACTGCCTCTCTTTTGCTCTTCTGTTACTCTTGGATTCTTTTTCACCTCGTTCAGGCTTGTACGTTGTGCTCTTACTGTGACGTTTACAGGACGCCCACTCCTTTGAAAAGTAGCAGCGGCCTTGAATTGTATCCATTTTTAGGTAGTCGTGTTATAGATTAATGAACACCCAGATCTTCAGAACACCTTTTGCAATCTTTTAAAGCTCCCTGCGTCTCTAAAACATTTCTGCTAAAGCCCCATGGAGGTATATGATTGCAGTATGCTTCCCAGCGATCAATCTTTCTTAAGATGAGCAGACTTTGATATTTATGGCCTTCTTTAAAAAGAGAATCACCCCTACAGTCCACATTTCCAATCTCATCACCTTAACTGGAACAGCTGATTCAAAGGTTCGATTGCTTTTGTCAGCCTGCACTGTTAGCAGTCAAATACTCTTTGTCTCTTACTGTGACTTAGATGAAGCTCAGGCCACGGTTTATGAGTCAGAGCAGAGACATCAGTGCTTCCACAAGATTCACAATCCCTTCTGCATTCGGATAAATAGGTGAGTCAGTAAAAACAAGCTACCATCACCTATAGAAACTCAAACCTCGTAAAAATTCCAAAAGAAAAGCGTCACAGTGCAGAAACCACTGTTAGACATGCAGTGTGAGCCTTCTCCTGAAATTACATTTTTACTGACTAAAGAATGGACAAATAAAAATCATTTTGATTTAAAAGAAAATCTCTCTATATATTATCATGTCTTTAGGTTTGATAGATTTTCCAGAGCATAAATAATAGTGGATTGAAAAGTGGGTGAGAGTCTATACCTGGCCAAGAAAAGCTTTCAGAGGAAGCAGAGAACGGATAAGAGTTTGAGGAGAGGCTAAAAAATGTTGACAGCAAGAGACAAACAGAGTGAGTCAGTGCCGAGTCACACAGAGTGCAAGCAAACAAAAGTAAAAAAGAGACGTGGTTAATGTTTCATGGAAATTCTCTCAAGGTGAGCTGTAGTTCTATCAGGAGGTGAGAAACTGTTGGATCATTGGACAGCTCAGCGCCGTTGTCTCAGCCGTCTGACATTTAAACCGCCCGAAAGAGGTGTTCAGGTGTGTAATTACCTGAACTAGGTCTGGAGTCGCTGTCCAGGGGGATCATACCATTAAGATCCGGGGTTGGGGGAGAAAGCAAGTCAGAGGGGGCATCCCAGGAAAGAGTGGACCAACGTGAGCTACTCCCTCTGCCCGATGAGAGGTGAGCTGTCCCGTCCCCTGAATTACCCCCGCATTCCTCTGGGCTGCTCTGACAGGCGGTGTCAGAGGGAGAAGGATCCTAAAAAGAAAAGAAGAACAGTAGGTGACTATGGATGATTCATTCACACAGATAAAATGGAAGTAAGGGTTAAAACCACAATAAAAAATCAAAATGACACATGATCGTCATCAAAATGTTTGTCAGTGGACAACTGGAAAAAAACATGACTCGTATTAAACATACTGGCTGTTGAGATTTTTTTACTAAACTGCTGTTTGCAGGCCTAAAACTTAGCAAGCATAAAATAACGTTACTTTTTATGCATTTGTTCTTCAGTTGCAGGTTAGATACTGAAAATGCATAGCATGCAGCAGGAGTGTGCAAATCTGACAAGAGTGATCGAATAACAACACGATTTTACCAGAAGTCGGGTATATTGATTTACTGTCACTTAAGATATGAATGCAGCAAACATGAAGTAAATGGATGGACTGCTATCTAAATAAATTGCTTTACTGTTATTGGCTTCCCAAAACACTACAAGCTACACTTCACACACACATTCATACAGAAATGGATGCTTTGGGAGGCAAGTTAAAGTTCTTCCCAAGCATATTCCAGCATCCAACTGGAGGACTCAGGTATTGAACCACCAACCATCAATAAGAAACAGTGGAAGGAAAACTAGAGATTAAAGATCAGCTCTCATGGGTATATATTTGGCTAATATTTAGCCATGGAAACTGCATTAGGTGCATCCATTCAGCTACTTGTTAACACAAATATCTAATCAGCCAACTGCATGGCAGCAGCTCAGTGCATTTAGACATGCAGACGTGGTTAATACAACCTGTTGAACCTCAAACTGAGCATCAGAATAATGGGAGAAAGGTGATTTAGGGAACTCTGAACATGGCACGGTTTTTGATTCCATACAGGCTGGTCTCATTATTTCAGAAACTGCTGACCTACTGGGATTATCCAGCACTTTCGTCTCCAGGGTTTAGAGAGAAGAGTTTGAAAAAGAGAAAATATGCAGCGAACAGTAGTTCCCTGGGAGAAAATGCTGCGATGATGTAAAAGATCAGAGTAGAATGGTCAGACTGCTTCAAGCTGACAAGAAGGTAACGGTAACTCAAATATCCACTCCTTACAACCAAAGTATGCGGAAGAGCATCTCCGAACACAAAACACATCCAGTGTGTTCTGCAGCTGCAGCAGAAGACCACACTGGGCGCTACTGCTGTCAGCCGAGAACAGGAAACTGTGGCTCTAAGTTGGACCAATTCACGAAATAGAACAGCAATCGATTGGAAAAACACTGTCTGGTCAAAAGATTTCTGCCTCTGCTCTGTTTGGATAGTAGGGTCCAAATTTCACACAATGAGTGAGAGCACGGATTCACCCTGCCTTGTATCGTTCAGGCTTCTAGTGGTGGTGTGATGGTGTGGAGGATATCTTCTTGGCACTTTTTGTGCATCATTTTAACACCGCAGCCTACCTGATCATGTTCATGCCTTTATGAGACAGTGCACCATCACCCATAAATTCACTCAAATGTCCTCCACACTTACCAGATCTCAATCCAATAGAGCACCTTCGGGATGTTGTGGAAAGGGGTAGAGTAGAAAAGCGCTATATATAGGAGCCAGCTCATTTACCATAAAGCTTCATAAAGAATAATTTAATTAGATTAATACTCAAGTTTACCTACTTGATAGATGCGTGGGGGAGAATAAAAAGCATGCAGAGGTCAAAACTTTCTGAATATGAAAAAAAAGAAAACCCTGAAGAAGGTTGGATAAAAACAGTGTTGTTACAAAAAAACTACAATATATTCCTTGGAAACCTAGTAAGTTAGAAGAAGAAAGTATTCTAGATGTTATTAAGCATTCAAGTATACTTTCCACCAGTGACAATAAGGATACTGCTTTAAAAACACAGCTTAACCCTCTGCATGTTTTGGTCCAGACCTGCGTGAAAGGGCTGTGCATTCACAATATCATTTACCAGGCACATGCTCCAGCAACGTCACACCACACTTACTGGAACAGTCAGAAATGAGGCCTTGTGCACAACAAGAACAAGAATAACAATCAGCCCATCAAGTTAGCAAAGTGCCTCAATTTTCCAGATTAGTAAGAGGGCAGAAGAGTAACCCCCCCTTCACCCTCCTCCAAATCCCCAACCCATCCCTTTAGGACAGCAGCCAAAAGCCCCTGCATTAGTGTGATCAGGCCCAAACAACAGAAACACTGTGAGTGGTGCTGCTGATCAATCCTGTGGTTACTGAGGAAACAATACAGGTAGTGACTCACTGGGGTGACAGGAGAGGAGGGGGATTCAGAGGATAATGGGAGAAGACAGATGACGTAACAAAGAGCTGCCAGAGCGGCAGAAGGTAAAAAGGGGGATGGACTGTGGAGGAAAGAGAGAAGGAAGGAAACTGTGTGAGAGTTTCAGACTTTGACCAGTCTTCGGCTTATCTCTCCCTCTCAGGTCTTTGAGATCCTGTCCCCCTCCTCACTATTTTTTATTTTTTTTGTTTCCCTGTGAATCTACAGCGAGTCGTGGCTGAGTGGGTGACCAAAACTAAGTGCGAGGGACAAAAAAAGAGACAGAGAAATAGCGGAGTGAGTCACTGAGTGAGTGAAGGCGGTGAAGGGAGAGTGAGGTGAGGTGAAGGGGGGGGTGGGCGGTTGCCGGGCGAGAGAGAGGGGCATCTTGAAGGACCCCCACCTCCCCCACAGGCCCCTTAACAAATAACCCTCCTCCTTCTGCTATAATATCCTTCGAGCCAGCCACCCTCTACTCACCATAGCTACAGCTGCTCGCTCTCTAACTCGCGTTCGCTTCTCCTCCCACACAGACCCACAACAGCACAACAGGCCTGGCGAAATATTTAACTCAATCCTCAGCCTGAACACGCACACATACAAACATGCAGTCCAATAGTGACGCGACTTCCTCTCACATGTATGATCTGAAAAATTCGACATTTTTAAAAGACCATTAACTTATTCTGCCTGTGCAACGATGCGAAACGCGTTTTTTAAAAGTCTCCTGAAAGGGTAAATATCTGCAACAAATCCGTGCCAGCAACACAAGGCCTTGCACGCTACGGGATATATTGTTACACAGTGACTAGCACATGATCAAATCATTGGAGAGACGGGTGATGGTTCGCTCAGAGCTCTGTAATATGATAGTCCTGCATGTGAGGGAGGGGTGCACATAGAAAATGTATGGGTCGATGGGATAATAATGCTGCAGCGACTGCACAAGCCATACACTTCTTCTTAATAGGTGCATTATGTCATCAGCGAGAACGAATTGCAGCGGTTGGCTTGTCGAGACAGAATAATTTGGTCAAACAGTGTGGGACGGCGCGAGCGATCGGTGTGAAGAACTCGCACGGTGGTCTATTTATTGTTTCATACATTATTAATATGGTATTGAAATGTAAAGACAGCCCACACTGTGAATCTTCATCTTCACTCAGCTTTCAGGATCATCCTGAAAAAATTATCAATGTTACACACTTTTGTTGTTTTACTTGGAGATACCCCGAGGCACAAAAAGGGGGGAGATGAAAGCTGTCACTCCACAAGTGAGGGGGGCTAATGACTCACCATGTAAGATGATGCTTCCCAAACCTAATTTCAAGACAGCCTCCCTTCAATGAGCGCGCACACGGCAATGTAAACACTTCTCATTAGGACCTTATCTGCATATTATTCCCATCAGTTATCGATTTATCGACTCATGATTGAGCAGGTCGTCTACTAATAAGGAGGTCGGTGGTTCAATCCAACATGAGCATTACTGGGCAAGATACTGAACGCTGACTAACCCCTGATGTGTCCATCGGAGTGTGAGTGTGTAAACGTTAGGTTAAAAGTGCTTATCATTTAAAGCAGGGGTCTCGAACTCCAGTCCTGGAGGGCCGGTGTCCTGAAACTTTTCCATGTGTCCCTGTTGCAACACACCTGAAGCAAGAGTATAGAACTGGACTGCATGCTGAAGTGGCAAACCCTAACCCTACTCAAGTAAATGTAAGTAAATGTAAGTGTTTTACTTCTAACAGTACTTTTATTGCACCATGTTCATTCACTCATGAGCTGCTGTAACATGAATCAAATGGCTGCATTGTCACCTCAGCATGCAGTCACGTTCTACAGGATCTTGCTATTGACCTACTAATTGTATTCAGGTGTGTTGCAACAGGGACACATGGAAAAGTTTCAGGACACCAGTCCTCGAGGACTGGAGTTCGAGACCCCTGATTTAAAGAAACGTGAATATGTGACTGAGGCTTGTAGCAGTGCTGTTCAATACAGTATGACTGATATCAGTCCCCATACCTATAGTTTAAACTTATAAAGGCAGGCTAAATTATTAACTTAAAGTAATTTAGAGGATAGAAACAAAGTATCGATTCTGTCGCGCTAGTATCGATATGATACCGGTATCATTGGTATCGATACTACTGATATTTGGATCAACCTGCTCGTCTCTAGCTTGTAGTGAGAAAGCACTCTGTGTGTTTAATGTGAGTAGAAAAGCGTTACATGAGTATCACCGGCTGTTTGCGCTTAATCATGAAGCTCAAAGATATTCAGCTTTCTGCAAGAAACGACAGCTGATTTCCACATTTGACAAGCTTTAATCAGTCCTAAAAGATTTCCTTATTACAGTAGCTGCTGATTAATTTCCTGTCTATTAATTAATCGTTGCAGTTCTGCTGTGCGTGTGAATTAATTAAAGCTCTGCAGCATATTCCCTCCTTCTCCCACTCCTGTTCTCGATGTGTTATGTTCAGGGAGGAGATTTTTATTTTTAAACTCCGAACGGCAACAAGCCGGAATCTGCCATCGTGGCCTTGATGCTCATTTCGAAAGCAAAAAGTTATGTTTTCTTCTAGTTTCCAGATTAGATGTCGTTTCAGTGACTCAAAGCTTGTTCTCTCCATACAACAGATTGCGCAGATCTGAATTATTCATAGTATTAATGCAAATTAAATGTGTTTTCTGTCCATTCTACAGAACCACTGCTCTGTTTTTTTTAAAAACATTTGTTCAAAAGCCGACATTCTTTAAAATACTCCCTCATTTTAAACTGCATCAGCACGGATGACACCACGGCCGTAACAGTCAGCCATAACCCTGATGTGCGCAGTTGTGGCTTCTATCCTCCTCTTTCTGCTGCTAGAGAGAAAAAATGTGAATCATATTTCAAGAGTTTATTAAAAAAGAAAGAAAGAAAGAAAAAAAATCTAGTGTTGCGGTAGAGCACATTATGCTATGAGTCACCAAATCCTTGGCTTACAAAAAAGGCTGAACAACCAATGATTTCCAAAGTAATGAGTAGTGTATACAGGGAAAATGAATATAATGGGTTTACGTATCAAACTGTATGTTGATTCTAGTAAACAAAGCAGTAGGTAACCGTCAACTTTCCCTTCCTCGTTCCCTCTCCATCTGCAGCTACATGTCGCAACAAGACAGAAATTTGTTTCCCTTTTATGCAAATGTTGTTTTGTGTGTGCGTACCATGTTTACATATCTTTGTTTTGACCAAGAACCCTTATGGGGACAAAATGCATGTCCCCACGAGTTTGTAGGCATTTTTGAGGCTCAAAATGTGGTTTTAGTGTCAGGGTTACATTTAGGTTATGCTGCTTGTGGTTATGGTTATGGCTGGGAAAGCATTATGTCAATTAGATGTCCCCATAAGGATATGAAAACACAACTGTGTGTGTGTGTGTGTGTGTGTGTGTGTGTGTGTGTGTGTG